>NC_134401.1:128954994-129188747 GCF_050003625.1 Haematobia irritans | reverse complement strand
ATATCAGCTATATCTAAATATGAACCGATTTTTTCCAAAATCAATAGGGATCGTCTTTGAGCCGAAATAGGACCCTATACCCAATTTTAGGACAATCGGTCTAAAACTGCGAGCTGTACTTTGCACACAAAAATACATCAACAGACAGACAGGCGGACATCGCTCAATCGACTCAGAATTTAATTCTAAGCCGATCCGTATACTAAAAGGTTGGTCTATGATTACTCCTTCTTGGCGTTACATACAAATGCACAAACTTATTATACCCTGTACCACTGTAGTGGTGAAGGGTATAAATGTCACCAAAATATTTCAATACTCATAAAACAGTGAACACTTCGGGAAGAAAACTTTTTGGTTAATTCTAGAAAATTTTAACTACACTGTGATATCACAAAAACAAGTAAATATTTTATTTTGTTATGTTATATTTAAGAATTTTTATTAGACATAAACTTTTTATTTTTGTCAAATAAAAATAAAAATGTTTGATTTGAATTCTTGGGCTTCAAGACATCGCAATTTTCATCCGATTCGGTATAGCTTCCATTTGGCCCGATCTCCTGATTTCACTTTTTGGTCTTCTGGATATCACAAATTTAATCCGATTTGCCCAAACTCGGAAATCTAGAGAAAATTTAGGACCACACATAAGAGTGCCGATTTTATGATGTGCATCAGTCCAGGTTTTGGTATAGCCCCATAGAGACCGATCTGTTTTGGTATATATGTTTGCTTGGCACAGTATCTGTCATCAAATCCACTGAAATTCAAGAGTTTTCAAAGGAAACAATTATATTTCATTCATCGTGGTGCGAATTTAAAATTTGCTCCGCCGAAATTAATGCCCTGTTCCTGTATATCGAATGAAAACCAGTTCGAAAGAAAGGCAGTCACTCGAATTCGAATGAATTTGGGGTTTTCTATTTTTGAAAGTTCGATTCGTTTGTATGAGAATACATTGATTATTAAAAATGAGCATTTTTAAATTTTTGGCCTGAGAATTCATTGAAATGTTAACAATGCTTTTACTTTTTTCCTGACACTTATTGTATATGTTCGTTTATTACTCGACAAGAAAATATGAAGTGACTTGCCTTTCGAAATAAAAGAACAAAAATCAATTTTCTTTCGATTGGAATACGAAAGAAAGCTTTCGTTCGATATACAGGAACAGGCCATAAGTCCGTAATATTTAAAAAGCTAACCAAAAAAAAAAAAAACACTGTTCCAGGATCCAAACCTAGGTCCAAACTCTTGTTTTATTATTATTATTATTATTTTTTTTTTTTTGTTTGAGTGCAATTAAAAAATTAATTGATAAAATTAACATTTTAATCAAGTTAAAAATTAAAGAAAGTTAAGAAAATAATGTTTATGTTTTTAATTAAAATATTAATTATTCCATTTAACATTTTAATTAATTAAAAAATATTTCTAAATAAGTTTCTATATACACTGAAAAAAAGCATGTCCGGTTCTAAAGATTTTTTCTTTACTTTAAAAATTTTGGTATTGATTCTGAGCCAAAGAAGCGCAGAATACAAGTAAGGATACTTTTAAGACACAATTCTCTTTTAAATTTGGGTTTTGTGTACTTACTTATAGGAAGCAAATTCTAATTTTTCGTTTTTCAGCTTTTTTTTTCTTCATATGCTGTCAAAGTCCTTCAAAAACGAGTTAACGACAACTTTATTCTCCAAATTAAGACTCGACTTTTTTCTGAATTATTAAAGTCAAGTTGACCTCAGCCCAAACATTTTTTCTTTCATGTTATGATACCCATTTTTAAGTGAAATCACTTAATTATAAGGACAATACGACTTCATTGAAAAGTTTATCGACTTTTGGACAAGGAAAAAAACTTTATATTAGAGAAATGCGACATGAAATCTTTGACCTCACGACATTTTTTTTTTCAGTGTACATAGCAGAATAATAAAAGTTTGGCTCAAATCCAAACAAAATCAAACTATAATCCAAATATGAAATTTCAATAAAAGTCATCATATGAAAATTACAAGAAAATTGTTTCATCTACAAATAAAATCATTTTTAATAAATAAATATTAATACAATTGATAACGCAATAAAAAAAATTAATAAAGTTGGAATTAACTGACACAATTAAATTTTTTATCAAAAAAAAAAAAATAAAAAAAAATAAATTTATAAAATTATAAAAAAAAGAATTTAAAATTTGTAAGTGTTTAATTTAAATTTACATTTAAAATTAAATTTTTATAAAAAATAAAAAAAAAACAAGAATTTAAAATTTGTATTTTACAAATAAAATCATTTTTAATAAATAAATATTAATACAATTGATAACCCAATAAAAAAATTAATAAAGTTGCAATTAACTGACACAATTAAATTTTTATCAAAAAAAAAAAAAACAAGAATTTGAAATTTGTCTTTTACAAATAAAATCATTTCTAAAAAATAAATATTAATACAATTGATAACCCAATTTAAAAAAAATAATAAAGTTGGAATTAAGTGACACAATTACATTTTTTATAAAAAAAAAGAATTTAAAATTTGTAAGTGTTTATTTAAAATATTAGTTATATCAATGTTTTAATTAGTTTTCATTTAAATTAATAATAAATTAAATAATTCCAACTAAAAGCATAATTAAATACTATGTGAATTACAAGAAAATTATTTCACAAAATAATTTTACAAATAAAATCATTTTTAATAAATAAATAATAATACCAAAAATATAAAAATAAAAAAAGGATTTAAAATTTGTATGTGTTTATTTAAAATATTAGTTATATCAATTAACGTTTTAATTACTTTTAATTCCAATTCCAAAGAAAATCATAGTTAACTCGTATTAAAATTACAAGAAAATTATTTCTAAAAATAAAATATTTATTACCATATTAAAGTTTTACTTCAAAAATCGTTAAAACTTTGAACTAAAACAATTGAAAGTTCAGAAGAAATCAATTAATTTATTAACCAAGAACATTTTTCAATTAATTCTATGAGGGATACTATCTTTTTCGTGATTGAAGCAATTTCAATTAAAAAATTAATTGGACTAGATAATTTAGAAACTGAAAAAAAGTTAATTTCTGCGTAACTTACATTTCAGCCTATTATTTTAAATAAATTGAATTTAAAATAGTATACATGTTCTACATGCCTGATAAACATATTTTTATTACTTGATTAAATATAGGGTCCTATTTCGGCTCAAAGACGATCCCTATTGATTTTGGAAAAAATCGGTTCATATTTAGATATAGCTGATATATATATATATATATATATATATATATATATATATATATATATATATATATATATATATATATATATATATATATATATATATATATATATATATATATATATATATATATATATATATATATATATATATATATATACATTCTCCCAAGGTACATTTGGTACATTTGATTGAAATCGGTTCAGATTTAGATATAGCTGCTATATATACCTTTCGTCCGATTTGCACTTATATGACCTCAAAAGCCAAAGTTTTGCCCTGCCTTACTTCAAATTTTGCGCAAGGAGTATGTTTAATAGCATAGGTGATTGTATCAAATTTGGTTGAAATCGGTTCAGATTTAGATATATAGAGCTTTCGCTCTATTTACACTCATATGACCACAGAGGCCAATTTTTTGCTCCGATTTAGTTGACCTTTTGCACAGGGAGTACAATTAGTAGTGTAGCTATGCGTGCCAAATTTGGTTGAAATCGGTTAAGATTTAGATATATCTCCCATATATAGCTTTCGCCCGATTTACACTCATATGACCATAGAGGCTAATTTTTAACTCCGATTTAGTTGAAATTTTGCACAGGGGGTAGAATTAGAATCGATTCAGATTTAGATATAGCTCCCATATATATGTTTTTTCTGTTTTCGACAAAAATGGTCAAAATATCAACATTTTCCTTGTTAAATCGCCACTGTTTAGTCGAAAAATTGTAAAAATGACTCTAATTTTCCTAATACATATATATCGAGCGATAAATCAGAAATAAACTTTTGCGAAGTTTCCTTAAAATTGCCCATATTTTTTTACTAACATTGTTTTCCACCCTAGTGCATTAGCCGACTTAAATTTTGAGTCTATAGATTTTGTAGAAGTCTATCAAATACTGTCCAGATCGAGATATATTTAAATGTATGTATTTGGGACAAACCTTTACATATAGCCCCCAACACATTTGACGGATGTGATATGGTATCGAATATTTAGATCTACAAAGTGGTGCAGGGTATAATATAGTCGGACTAGACTTTAGACTTTCCTTACTTGTTTTTTTATGAGTATTTACTATTTTTCTGAGAGAGTGTACATCGGATAATTTGTGTGATAATATATAGACATTTTATTTTCCACAAATTACTAAAAAATTCAACTTATTATCTATGATTAATTTATATCAAGGATGGCAAGGGTTGGTCCTACACCAACTCATCATTTGACCGTTGGTTTCTCCCCTCCAACATTTCTACAATAAAATTGTAGTATTACGGATATTACTCATGCGTGGTGATTTAAATTAATTGATTTTCCTAAAATAGAAACATATTATTTATCTCAATTTTCCATTGAACGCAAGCATGATACGCTTAGTAAACTTATCTTGATCTAAAATAGTGAGTGTTATCGTTTTTTGGCGAAATAATAGTGCTTTTCATTTAAATGCTGCTATTAAAATTATATGATGCATGGGAAACCTTTTTTTTGCGATATTGCTTGGTAATATATTGGCTTTAACAAAAACCTAAGCTAGTTGTAGAGTTTCATAAAGTTTACAATGTCTATATTCAAAGGTTGTATATTTGCAATTCTATTTGTTTGTATGACGGTAAGTACAAAGTTTAATTGATTCACAAATCTAAAAATGTTAAATTGCATATCGATGATGTAATGCACTTTGTTTTAAATTATATAAATAAGTTATTTGGCTATCAGTAATAACATCATGTAACCAATTTGGCCTGTGTGTCTTAGTGATAATTAATCCTTTTTAAGACATTCTTTGTTGACACGTGCTGAGCCCTGTTGAAATATCCATTCCCACGAGCGATGAATACGAGCTGAAAGGTCGTTAAGGCGGCCACACCATTACCATCGCAGGCGTTTGAGTTCTGGTGGCTAAGCGAAGGGGTACATTTTCGGCTGATTTCTCTGACAAGTAAACCTGATCATTTTGTTATTTTTCAAGCTACTCAGTTTGGAATGGCTTCTCAAAGGAAAAAAACCAAATTCGTTAACTGTGCTGCATAGTTCTCGCGTTATGTATAACTTACGAGCTTCATATTCTACCATTGCGGCATGGATTTCGATCAAATCTGGCCTTCAATTTACGGATCGAGGGGAGCCACCGTGGTGTAATGGTTAGCATGCCTGCCTTGCATACACAAGGTCGTGGGTTCGATTCCTGCTTCGACCGAACACCAAAAAGTTTTTCAGCGGTGGATTATCCCACCTCAGTAATGGTGGTGACATTTCTGAGGGTTTCAAAGCTTCTCTAATGGTTTCACTGCAATGTGGAACGCCGTTCGGACTCGGTTATAAAAAGGAGGTCCCTTGTCATTGAGCTTAACATGGAATCGGGTAGCACTCAGTGATAAGAGAGAAGTTCACCAATGTGGTATCACAATGAAATGAATAGTCTAAGTGAGACTGATACATCGGGCTGCCACCTAACCTAACCTAACCATCACTATATGAGCAACCAAAGATTTATTAGCATTTAAATGCTGGCACGATAGCCACGTGTGTTTTTTCATCCAAGTATAAAGCAATCACACACCGAAAAAAGTAAACTGATTTATAGCAAGAGTGAACTAACTTGTGCGAAAATTGTACTCCATATTTTTGGATTTCCACAAAACGTTGTTAAAACCAGGAAAATTTAAATTTAATGTCATCTGGCAAAAAATGTGCCAACCAGAAATGTTGATTTTAGAGCCCATAAAATATATACCGATCGACTCAGGATCACCTCCGGAGTCGATCTAGCGCTTGGTGTCCGTCCGTCAATGTATTTGTTGTTCGTAGTATTCCGGTCGCAGTTAGTAACCGATTTCGATGGAATTTGGTAAAGAGTGTTTTTTTTTTTTGACACAAGGACGAACGCTATTGAATTTGGGAAATATCGGTTCAAATTTAGATATAGCTCCCACATATATGTATCGCACGATTTCGATAAATGGGGTCAGATTGCGTTCATATACTACACAACAAAAAAATTTGGAAGTTCTTCTAAAGGCGCAAATTTAAAAGCACTTCCAAAAATGTCCTCCCAAAGATGTTCTTTATTTTAACTGCACAGGAAGTTCATTTGAAACAATTTTGTATACTCTCCACCATAGGATAATAAAATATAATTAATTATACCCTCCACCATAAGATGAAGGGTATATTAACTTTGTCATTCCGTTTGTAACACATAAAAATAGTGCTCTAAGACCCCATAAAGTATATATATTCTGGGTCGTGGTGAAATTCTGAGTCGATCTAACCAAGTCCGTCAGTCCGTCCGTCTGTTGAAATCACGCTAACTTCCGAACGAAACAACTTGGTACAAGTATTTGTTATTGATGTAGGTTGGATGGTATTGCAAATGCGCCATATCGGTTCAATTTAACGTATAGCCCCCATATAACCGCCAGATTTGGCTTGCGGAGCCTGTAAGTATATTTCATCCGATCTGGCTGAAATTTGGTACATGGTGTTGGTATATGGTATCTAACAACCATGTAAAAATTAGTCCACATCGGTCCATAATTATGTATAGCCCTTATATAAACCGATCCCCAGATTTTACCTCCGGAGCCTCTTGGAGGAGCAAAATTCATCCGATCCGGTTGAAACTTAGTACGTGGTGTTAAAGGTGATACGGTCAAAATTTGGTCAAGGGAAAACGCGTGTAAATCGGTGAAATCGTTTATTTAAAAAATCAAATTAAATTTCTTTTTCAAGTTCAATTAGTATAAAATTCAGGAAAAATATTCAGTTAGGCTTTCGCTTTTCCAAATCCGAATTGCCGGACCTCACGCTTGACACCTGCCATCATATTTTGTACAGCCACCTTGTCCACCTTCTTCGCCGCAGAAAGCCAGTTTGCCTTGAATTGCTGCTAGTCCTTAGCAGTTTTTTTGGTCTTCTTTAGGTTCCGCTTGACAATAGCCCAGTATTTCTCAATTGGGCGGAGCTCTGGCGTGTTGGGAGGGTTCTTGTCCTTGGGAACCACCTGCACGTTGTTGGCGGCGTACCACTCCATGGCCTTTTTACCATAATGGCAAGATGCCAAATCCCGCCAAAACAGTACGGAACAACCGTGTTTCTTCAAGAAAGGCAGCAGACGTTTATTCAAACACTCTTTCACGTAAATTTCTTGGTTGACGGTCCCGGAAGCTATGAAAATGCTGCTTTTCAAGCCACAGGTACAGATGGCTTGCCAAACCAGATATTTCTTTGCGAACTTTGACAGTATGTGCTTGAAAATATCTGCTACCTTTCCCCTTCCTTTTGCCGTATAAAACTGCTGTCCCGGAAGCTGCTTGTAGTCGGCTTTGACGTAGGTTTCGTCGTCCATTACCACGCAGTCAAACTTCGTCAGCATCGTCGTGTACAGCCTCCGGGATCGCGGTTTGGCCGTCGTATTTTGTTTATCATCGCGATTTGGAGTCACTACCTTCTTGTAAGTCGATAGTCCGGCTCGTTTTTTGGCTCGATGCACGGTTGTAGACGATACACCCAGCTTATTTGCGGCATCTCGGAGAGAGAGGTTAGGGTTTCGCTTGAAACTACCTGCAACCCTCTTTGTCGTCTCAGCGGCTTCCGGTTTTCGATTTCCCCCCGATCCAGACTTCCTGGATGTCGACAAACGTTCCCCAAACACTTTAATTACATTTGTAACGGTTGATTTGGCAACTTTTAGCGATTTTGCCAGCTTTGCATGCGAGTAGCTCGGATTTTCGCGATGCACGAGCAAAATTTTGATACGCTGCTCTTCTTGCTTGGACGGCATTTTGACAACAAGAGTGAATTCCAAAATTAAAATAGGAGCAACATTCTACACACACACGCCTTCAAAATGAGGTGTTTTTTAAAGCAAAATTGAAAGAAATACGTCAAGTTTATATTGGCCAAATTTTGACCATATCACCCTTTAGTATATGGTCTCTAACAACCATGTAAAAATTGGTCCAAATCTTCCAAAACAGTCTTCATAGGTAAAATCTTTAAATTTATCTTCGGGAAGTGTACTGGTTGAACTGCTCTGTTTGATTTGTCCTCAAACCCCCCTGAAATTTCAAAGGAAACCCTAATATGTGATTCATGGTGGAGGGTATTTAAGATTCGGCCTGGCCGAATATACCGTATATACTTGTTTTTGTTATGTTTATTTATCTCTCTGAATTCTTTACGTTTTGTTTTGAGTTTTTTGTTGTTTTATTAAGAATTGAAGAAGGAATAAAGAAAAAAAAATTATTTTGAGTTTCTTTATTGCTGCCTTTTTATTCGTTTAGAATTGAAAAAAAAAAATAATTATGTACTAATTTCTACACGCCACTGTATATTTAAGCATTTCTGCTCAGATTGTGACAAAATTCCCATAAAAATGTACCCTTAATGTTCTTAAATATCAAACCTATACCAAAGTTTAGGGTATAATATAGTCGGCCACGCCCGTCTTTCTACTTTAGTTACTTGTTTTTGTTATTGTTTATTATTGTTTATGGATGCAATCGAAAATGTGGAGAAGAAAGCTGTATTCCACGTCCTTCTATGCCTATTAATTACGATTTTGTGTTTTTTTTTCTTTTAGACATGTTATGCGGAATTTTATTTAAAATTTACGAAAATTGAATGTGATCCAAATCCAAAATATTTCACTAATCATTCGTGTCGACTTAGAGCTATTGACCGTTATAAAACTGTGGTTTCTATGAAGACTCTAATTAAAGATGTCCTACGAAATGTTTCGGTAAGTTGTTGTAAACAGTCTTGTGTCATATATATTCTTATAAAAACCTTGTTTTGATTAGGTTAACCTTGCCTTGTTTGCCCGAAATGATGTCAATGCCTATCGCCCTTTTTTGATAAATGTAACACAGAACGTTTGTTCATTTCTGGATAAAAAGAAATCGATGTTTTATATGAATGCTTTTATGAAATTTATGACCGCTTACACGAATATTAATCACTCCTGTCCATTTGATGTAAGTAAATATTAATAAATAGATGTAAAAAGAGAATATTTTAAGCAAAAAAAAAAAAAAAAACAAGTATATACGGCCGTAAGTTCGGCCAGGCCGAATCTTATGTACCCTCCACCATGGATTGCGTAGGAACTTCTACTAAAGGCTGTCATCCACAATCGAATTACTTGGGTTGCGATAACACTTGCCGATGGCAAGGTATCGTAAAACTTTTTAACACTGTCTTCTAAATTGTAAGTTAGCCCATACGGGGTATATATTAAACAAAAAAAGGCCGATTAAATACGTATATAATCTAGTTTGACAAAATTTTCTATAGAAATAAAATTTTGACAAAATTTTCTATAGAAATAAAATTTTGACAAAATTTTCTATAGAAATAAAAATTTGACAAAATTTTCTATAGAAATAAAACGTTGACAAAATTTTCTATGGAAGTAAAATGTTGACAAAATTTTCTATAGCAATACAATTTTGACAAAAATTTCTATAGAAATAAAATGTTGACAAAATTTTGTATAGAAATGAAATTTTGACAAAACTTAGTATAGAAATAAAATGTTGACAAAATTTTCTACAGAAATAAATTTTTTACAAAATTTTCTATAGAAATAAAATTTTGACAAACATTTCTATAGAATAAACTTTTGACAAAACTTTCTATAGAAATGAAATTTTAACAAAACTTTCTATAGTAATAAAATTTGACAAAATTTTCTATGGAAATAAAGTTTTGGTAGATTACAAAATTTTCTATAGAAATAAAATTTTGACAAAATTTTCTATGGAAATAAAATTTTGACAAACATTTGTATAGAAATAAACTTTTGACAAAACTTTCTATAGAAATGAAATTTTGACAAAACTTTCTACAGTAATAAAATTTGACAAAATTTTCTATGGAAATAAAGTTTTGGTAGATTATTTTTGGCGATATGGACCAATTTTTGTGTAATAAGTCATCGGATATATATAACTAAAGACCGATATGGACCAATTTTTACATGGCTGTTAGAGGCCATATATTGACAAAATGTACCAAATTTCAACCGTATCGGATGACTTTTGCTCCTCCAAGAGGTTCCCGACGTCAAATCTGGGGACGGTTTATATGGGAACTATATATAATTATGGACCGATATGGACCAATTTTTGCATGGTTGTTAGAGACCATATACTAACACCATGTACCAAATTTCAACTGGATCGGATGAATTTTGCTCTTCCAAGAGGCTCCGGAGGTCAAATCTGGGGATCGGTTTATATGGGGGCTATATATAATTATGGACCGATATAGACCAATTTTTGCATGGTTGTTAAAAACCGTATACTAAGACCACGTACTAAATTTCAACCGGATCGGATGAATTTTGCTACTCCAAGAGGCTCCGGTGGTCAAATCTGGGGATCGGTTTATATGGGAGCTATATATAATTATGGACCGATATGGACCAATTTTTGCATGGTTGTTAGAGGCCGTATACTAACATCAGGTACCAAATTTCAACCGGATTGGATGAATTTTGCCCCTCCAAAAGTCTCCGGAGGTCAAATCTGGGGATCGGTTTATATGGGGGCTATATATAATTATGGACCGATATGGACCAATTTTTGCATGGTTGTTAGAGACCATATACTAACATCAGGTACCAAATTTCAATCAGATCGGATGAATTTTGCCCCTCCAAGAGGCTCCGGAGGTCAAATCTGGGGATCGGTTTATATGGGGGCTATATATAATTATGGACCGATATGGACCAATTTTTGCATGGTTGTTAGAGACCGTATACTTAGACCACGTACTAAATTTCAACCGGATCGGATTAATTTTGCTGCTCCGGGAGGCTCCCCAAGCCAAATTTGGGGATCGGTTTATATGGGGGCTATACGTAAACGTGGTCCGATATGGCCCATTTTCAATACCATCCGACCTACATCAATAACAACTACTTGTGCCAAGTTTCAAGTCGATAGCTTGTTTCGTTCGGAAGTTAGCGTGATTTCCACAGACGGACGGACAGCCGGACAGACGGACAGACGGACGGACGGACAGACGGACAGACGGACGGACGGACGGACATGCTTAGGTCGACTCAGAATTTCACCACGACCCAGAATATATATACTTTATGGGGTCTTAGAGCAATATTTCGATGTGTTACAAACGGAATGACAAAGTTAATATACCCCCATCCTATGGTGGAGGGTATAAAAAACAAAATCAAAACAAATACACCCACAGAAAACATGCTTTCCTCGGTAATGAAATTTTAGACAGAAGATATTTCGCTGTCTTATAAATTATTTTCTCTAAGAGCAGACAAGCCCCCACCTATCATAAGTAATTCAACGATTGTTGATGATTTCTTTTTTTTTGTCCTTCTAACAAAAATTTTGTTTGTCTATAATTTCTTTACTCAGAAAAGAAAACTCTTCTTACAGTGTATAAACACTTCTCTGAGGAAGGACATTTTAAACGCGAAAATATATTATATATAAAGAAAATGCTTTATAACAAAGGGTGATTTCGTTTGTCAATAATTTCGTTCCGAAGGAAATTAAAAGTTGCAAAAGTACTTGTAGAAATAAAATTTTGACAAAATTTTCTATAGAAATAAAATTGTGACAAAATTTTCTATAAAAATAAAATTTGTAAAAATTGTCTATAGAGAAAAAATTAACAAAATTTTCTATAAATTCAATACAAGACATTTCTTTCGACTAAACAAACGTTTTTTATAGTAACCACAAAAATTTGATCAACAAGATTTTTAGTAAAATTTTAGTTGCCACTAATGACAACCGTGCTTCCATGCCCTCAAGAATTCAATCGGAAGATAACTCTTTATGGAGTTATATTAAAACATAAGCCAATATAACAATTTCGGTGTAGCTATTTAGGACCTTAAAATATCAAAACATGATGATAGGCAATATAAAAACATGATTTGACAGCGGAGTTGTTCACTCAATTGCTTATAACTTTGTCATTTTTCGGTCGTTTTTCTTCTAGTTGGTCTTATTAACAACGTTACAGTATCATCTATACGATACTCTAATTTCTAATATTTCTTCAAAATTTTATTTCCATAGAAAATGTTGTCAATTTTTTTATACCCTGCACCACACTGTGGAACAGGGTATTATAAGTTAGTGCATATGTTGGCAACACCCAGAAGGAGACGAGGTAGACACATGGTGTCTTTGGCAAAAATGCTCAGGGTGGGCTCTTGAGTCGATATAGTGATGTCCGTCTGTCCGTGAACACATTTTTGTAATCAAAGTCTAGGTCGCAGTTTTAGTCCAATCAACTTCAAATTTGGCACAAATATGTGTTTTGGTTCAGAATAGATCCCTATATATATATATATATATATATATATATATAGGGATATATATATATATATATATATATATATATATATATATATATATATATATATATATATATATATATATATATATATATATATATATATATATATATATATATATATATATATATATATATATATATATATATCCCTATATATATATATATATATATATATATATATATATATATATATATATATATAGGGATCTATTCTGAACCAAAACACATATTTGTGCCAAATTTGAAGTTTTGGTTCAGAATAGATCCCTATATATATATATATATATATATATAGGGATATATATATATATATATATATATATATATATATATATATATATATATATATATATATATATATATATATATATATATATATATATATATATATATATATATATATATATATATATATATATATATATATATATATATATATATATATATATGGCCCCAGAAACCACAGGTTTACCCCAATTTGCTTAAAATTTTGCACAAGAAGAACAATTAATACTATAGTCAAGTGTGCCAAATTTTATTGAAATTATTGACATAGCTCCCATATATAGCTTTCGGCCGATTTACACTCATATGACCACAGATGCCAATTTTTTGGTCCGATTCAGTTGAAATTTTGCACAGGGAGTAGAACTACCATTGTAGCTATGCGTGCCAAATTTGGTTCAGATTTCGATATATCTCCCACATATAGCTTTCGCCCGATTTACACTCATATGACCACAGAGGCCAATTTTTGACTCCGATTTAGTTGAAATTTTGCACAGGGAGTAGAATTAGCATTGTTGCTATGCGTGCCAAATTTGGTTGAAATCGGATCAGATTTAGATATAGCTCCCATATATGATTTCGATAAAAATGGTCAAAATATCAACATTTTCCTTGTAAAATCGCCACTGCTTAATCGAAAAGTTGTAAAAATGGCTCTAATTTTCCTAAACTTCTAATACATATATATCGAGCGATAAATCATAAATAAACTTTTGCGAAGTTTCCTTAAAATTGCTTCAGATTAAAACGTTTCCCATATTTTTTTACTAACATTGTGTTCAACACTAGTGCATTAGCCGACTTAAATTTTGAGTCTATCGATTTTGTAGAAGTCTATCAAATTCTGCCCAGATCGAGTGATATTTAAATCATATATTTGGGACAAACCTTTATATAGCCCCCAACACATTTGACGGATGTGATATGGTATCGAAAATTTAGATCTAAAGGGTGATACGGTCAAAATTTGGTCAAGGGAAAACGCGTGTAAATCGGTGAAATCGTTTATTTAAAAAATCAAATTAAATTTCTTTTTCAAGTTCAATTAGTATAAAATTCAGGAAAAATATTCAGTTAGGCTTTCGCTTTTCCAAATCCGAATTGCCGGACCTCACGCTTGACACCTGCCATCAGATTTTGTACAGCCACCTTGTCCACCTTCTTCGCCGCAGAAAGCCAGTTTGCCTTGAACTGCAGCTCGTCCTTAGCAGTTTTTTTGGTCTTCTTTAGGTTTAGACAATAGTCCAGTATTTCTCAATTGGGCGGAGCTCTGGCGTATTGGGAGGGTTCTTGTCCTTGGGAACCACCTGCACGTTGTTGGCGGCGTACCACTCCATGGCCTTTTTACCGTACTGGCAAGATGCCAAATCCGGCCAAAACAGTACGGGACAACCTGTTTCTTCAGGAAAGGCAGCAGACGTTTATTCAAACACTCTTTCACGTAAATTTCTTGGTTGACAGTCCCGGAAGCTATGAAAATGCTGCTTTTCAAGCCACAGGTACAGATGGCTTGCCAAACCAGATATTTCTTTGCGAACTTTGACAGTTTCATGTGCATGAAAATATCTGCTACCTTTCCCCTTCCTTTTGCCGTATAAAACCCCTGTCCCGGAAGCTGCTTGTAGTCGGCGTTGACGTAGGTTTCGTCGTCCATTACCATGCAGTCAAACTTCGTCATCATCGTCGTGTACAGCCTTCGGGATCGCGCTTTGGCCGTCGTATTTTGTTTATCATCGCGATTTGGAGTCACTACCTTCTTGTAAGTCGATAGTCCGGCTCGGTTTTTGGCTCGATGCACGGTTGTAGACGATACACCCAGCTTATTTGCGGCATCTCGGAGAGAGAGGTTAGGGTTTCGCTTGAAACTACCGGCAACTCTCTTTGTCGTCTCAGCGGCTTCCGGTTTTCGATTTCCCCCCGATCCAGACTTCCTGGCTGTCGACAAACGTTCCCCAAACACTTTAATTACATTTGTAACGGTTGATTTGGCAACTTTTAGCGATTTTGCCAGCTTTGCGTGCGAGTAGCTCGGATTTTCGCGATGCGCGAGCAAAATTTTGATACGCTGCTTTTCTTGCTTGGACGGCATTTTGACAACTGAAGAGTGAATTCCAAAATCAAAATAGGAGCAACATTCTACACACACACACCTTCAAAATGAGGGGTGTTCAGGTTTTTTAAATGCACAATTGAAAGAAATACGTCAAGTTTATATTGACCAAATGTTGACCGTATCACCCTTTACAAATTGGTGCAGGGTATAATATAGTCGGCCCCGCCCGACTTTAGACTTTCCTTACTTGTTTTCCATAAAAAATGTTGTCACAATTTGTTTCCATAGAAAGTTTTTTCAACATTTTATTTAAATAGAAAAAAATTATTCCCATAGAAAATTTCATGAGAGTTTTATTTCCGTAGAAAAAATTGTCGAAATTGAATTTCCATAGAAAAAATTTTCAACATTTTTATTTCCATAGGAAATCTTGTCAAAATTTTATTTCCATAGGAAATTTTGTCGAAATTTTATTTTCATATAAAATTTTCCAAAAGTTTATTTCCATAGAAAAATTTGTTAAAATTTTATTTCCATAGAAAATTTTGTCAAAATTTTATTTACATAGAAAAGTTTGTCAAAATTTTATTTCCATAGAAAATTTTGCTAAGTTTTATTTCCATAGAAAATATTGTCAAAATTTTATTTCTATAAAAAATATTGTCAAAATTTTATTTCTATAGAAAATCTTTTCAACATTTTATTTCCATAGAAAACTTTACTTCCCTATAAAAAAAAATATTTCCATAGAACATTTCGTCAAAATTTTATTTCCATAGAAAATTTCGTCAAAATTTTATTTCCATAGAAGAGTTTGTCAAAATTTTATTTCCATAGAAAATCTTGTCAAAATTTTATTTCCATACGAAATTTTGTCGAAATTTTATTTTCAATGAAATTCTCCAAAAGGTAATTTTTATAGAAAATTTTGTCAAAATTTTATTTCCATAGAAAAATTTGTCAACATTTTATTTCCATAGAAAATTTTGTCTAAAGTTTATTTCCATAGAAAATTTTGTCAAAATTTTATCTCCATAGAAAAGTTGGTCAAAATTTTATTTCCGTAGAAAATGTTGCTAAGTTTTATTTCCATAGAAAATTTTGTCAAGATTTTATTTCATAGAAAATATCGTCAAAATTTTACTTCTATAGAAAATCTTTTCAAAGTTTTATGTCCATAGAAAATTTTCCAAAATTTTATTCCCACAGAAAATTTTCCAAAATTGTATTTTTATAGAAAATTGAAGTACGTTTTAGCTGGGTGGGAATATTTTTCAAAATCTACCAAGACATCAAGAATTCTACCAATCTACAAAACAGTAAAAATCTACCATTTTGAGTTCTAATAATTGTGGCAACCGTACTTAGTAGGCCCTAAAATATTCTTCTGAACGTACTTATTATACCATACACATTTTGCAGAAATTACAGAATAAATACAAACGGAAATCGCGCATGAATGTGAGAAAATAATAGCCATTACATTTCCGGCTAGTGTGATAATCATTTTTACTATTCAGAGCACCGTTACCGGATGCAGTCCACACAGAAAAAAATTTACCTAATATGACAGCTTATGATACCTAAATTGTAGCGACATGTAATTCGCATAATTTTTTTTCATTGCATATAGCACATTTCTTACATATTTCTATTTGTATTTACAGGGCTATGTATTTGCGGATGATTTATATTTTGATAAAAGTCATGATGCCATTGCATCTATACTAACAGCTTGGAGTCAAACACGTTACAAATTAGTGACTACCTTCTATGAGGGATATCCACTGGAGAACATCGGAAATGTCGCAGTTTATATTGATGTCATTGAAACCCGAAAGCCTAGGCGCTATAATAATTAAATGCGTCTTTCTTATGTATTATATCGATGTTCTCATTCCAGAGTACGCAAAGTCGACTTAGCATTTTTTTATAGAGTTCGTTGTTTTGTATTCGGATTAATGTGAATTGCATCCTATTAAAAATTCGAATTTATTATCAAAAGTTATGATTAATATTGTACGTGGCCTGTGACTAAAGTTTTACAAATTTCAAATCCAAAAAAGGCAAAAAGCTTTGCTCGGTCTAAAGTGGTCAAAGTCACGTTTAGCCATGTTTTATTATCACTATTTTGAATTCGAACATACTAAAAAAAATCTACAATAAACATGATTTTAAGACCGAAAAAAGTGAATTTATATATTATACGGTTTTTGAGAAATACAAAAAAAAATTTTTTTTTTAACTTGTTTCCTGTAAAATTCACTTTTTAGACTTTGTGTACTTTGGAATGGAGACATCGATATATAATGTACATACATTTTTGTAAATATTTTATGGCTTTAGTTATATGTATGGGAGACGTATCCGTTGCATTTCGCTGCATCTTATTACACAATAAATAATTGATGAAGTACCCAGCAATAATCGAATCAGATGTATTTTTTTCAGTACTTCGGATTTCATTCGAAAACAATAAGAAATTATGTATATATGGCTTAAAATTTGGCCAGGTCGAATCTAATGTATCTTCCAGCATGTATGCTATTCCAGCAAAAAAGGCGTCGCCGTAAAAGTAGTGAAAATGTTCTTTTTGGATCCGGAAGTGGTTGCAAAATTGGCGCAAAAGCAATGAATTTAACATGGGCTTGGCATAGGACGGATGTACACAATTTTAACCCTCTACTGCCCAAACCTTTAGGCGGGCTTCATTAAATCAGAAAGCTTTTCGTAAAACGCACCTTAAGACAACAAAAATGGTTAAAATAAAAAGAAAACAAGTATATACGGCCGTAAATTCGGCCAGGCCGAATCTTATGTGTGGAGGGTACATGGATTGCGTAGAAACTTCTACGAAAGACTGTCATCGACAATCGAATTACTTGGGTTGTGGTATCTTAAAACTTCTTAACATCGTTTTCTAAATTGTGAGTTAGTCCATACGTGGTATGTATTAGACAATGCATAGAGAGCCAGAATTGAAATATGGGGGTCGCTTATATGGGGGCTATATACAATTATGAACATGATATGGACCAATTTTTGTGTGATTGGGGATCGATTTATCTGATGGCTATATACAACTATAGACCGATATGGACCTAGTTAGGCATGGTTGTTAACGGCCATATACTAGCACAATGTACCAAATTTCAACTGACTCGTATGAAATTTGCTCCTCCAAGAGGCTCCAAAACCAAATCTCTGGATCGGTTTATATGGGGGCTATATATGATTATGGACTGATATGGACCACTTTTAGCATAGTTGTTAAATATCATATACTACCACCACGTACCAAATTTCAGCCAGATCGGATGAATTTTGCTTCTCCAAAAGGCACCGGAGGTCAAATCTGGGGATCGGTTAATATGGGGGATATATATAATTGTGGACTGATATGAACCAATTCCTGCATTGTTGGATACCATATACTAACTTCAGGTACCAAATTTCAACCGAATCGGATGAATTTTGCTCTTTCATGTACCAAATTTCAACTGAATCAGATGAATTTTGGCCTTCCAAGAGGCTCCGTAGGTCAAATCTGGTGATCGGTTTATATGGGGGCTATATATAATTATGGACCGATGTGGACCAATTTTTGCATGGTCATTACAGACCATATATTAACTCCATGTATAAAATTTCAGCCGGATCGGATGAAATTTGCTTCTCGTAGAGGCTCCGCAAGCCAAATCCGGGGATCGGTTTATATGGGAGCTATATATAATTATGGGCCGATGTGGACCAATTTTTGCATGGTTGTTAGAGACCATATACTAACACCATGTACCAAATTTCAGCCGTATCGGATGAAATTTGCTTCTCTTAGAGGATTCGCAAGCCAAATTTGGGGGTCCGTTTATATGGGGATTATACGTAAAAGTGGACCGATGTGGACCATTTGCAATACCATCCGACCTACATCAATAACAACTACTTGTACAAAGTTTCAAGTCGATAGCTTTTTTCGTTCGGAATTTAGCGTGATTTCAACAGACGGACGGACATGCTCAGATCGGATCAGAATTTCACCACGACCGAGGGTCACATCTTCTTAAGATGTGACCCGAATTCAATGTTTTGGATGTGAAATTAAAAATTTTTGTGATATTTGTCCAAAAAAAAAAGTAATAATAATAATTAAAAAAAAAAAATTATGTTTTTTAATGCATCCTTACACTTGTCTGGAACGTTTGAGGAATGGATTTAGAATTTTTTCGATAAAATTTGAATAATTTGTACCATTTTATTAATTCTGAGTCCTCTTTTCCGTATTTGAAACCAAATACCCATTAAAAATATGAATAACGAGAGTTATAAAAAATTGAATTAAAAGAACTTCATGTGTAGTTAAAATGAAGAACGCCTTTGGAAGGACATTTTTGGAAGTGCTTTTAAAGTCGTGCCTTTAGAAGATCTTCCAAATTGTTTTTGCTGGGATGTTAAGACAAAACAATTATTTATTTAAATTATACTAAACTTATAGTAAATAAAAGATGAGTATGAGAAAATAGGGGGAAGCTTTAGCATCTGAGGCCATTAGCCACCATAGTGCAAAGGTTAGCATGCCCGCCTTGCTTACACAAGGTCGTGGGTTCAATTCCTGCTTCGACCGAACATCAAAAAGTTTTTCAGCGATGGATTTTCCCACCTCAGTAATGCTGGTGATATTTCTGAGTGTTTCTAAGCTTCTCTAAGTAGTTTCACTGCAATGTGCAACGCCGTTCGGACTATAAAGAGGAGGTCCCTTGTCATTGAGCTTAACATGGAATCGGGCAGCACTCAGTGATAAGAGAGAAGTTCACCACTGTGGTATCACAATGGACTGAATAGTCTAAGTGAGCCTGATACATCGTGCTGCCACCTAACCTAGGATAAAACAAGTAAAGAGCAGACGGACGGACATCGAATCGACGCGGAATAAATTGGGTCTAATACCACGATTTCGATGTGTTACAAACGATGTGGGAGGTATAACATGTGAGTAAAGTACACGCAAAGAAAAAAACGTTTGGAAAACGTGTACCGAAAACGTTTTTCTTTTGTTAGAGTTTTTTGAATTGCTTCGAAAATTTTAAACTTTTATCGCCAAAAAAATTCGTTTGTTACAAAATTTTTATTTTTTCAATAAAAAAGTTATTTTTGAAACAACAACACAGTCCATTTCGTTTATATCAAACACTGTTCTTTTCTGACTTTAGGTCTTTAATAAGTCATATTTTACAGTTCAAAATTTAATATACTACAATGTAATGTTGAACATTTTTTCGGAATCTTCCGAACATATCTGGAATATATGTAAAAAAAAAATTTAAAAAAAATAAAAAAAACTTTGGTCGAAGCAGGGATCGAACCCACGACCCTTGGCATGCAAGTCGGACGTAGCAACCACTGCTCCACGGTGCCAAACTAAATGTTTGTTTCTGTTACATAAACTTTGTTTATTCGGTTCGTGGGCGCCGCAAGCTATGCTATATAAATATAACTTATGTGGATATTTATCTATTGATGACCATAACAGGTACATAGCTCAGTGGTTAGTGTGTTGGCTTACAAAGTGCATGGTTCGATTCTCCGTCCAGGCGAAAGGTAAAAAAGAATTTTAAAAATTTATTAAATCGTATAATTTCTTCTACATTGTTGGTATTACAGGAAAAGGTGTTAAGAACTAAAAAACCTCGTGGATGTGAGAAAGATGTGAGGGAAAATGCAATGTTTTTTTTTTTGAGTTAGTCTTTATGAAATTGTTTTTACATCCTGGAAAAGAATAAACGTTTATAACAAAAAGTATATACTTTTCTTCCAAATACACTTCCTTACAGCGAAAAGCAAATGAGAAACGAACTTTGTTTGTCTAAAATTTCGTTTGGGAGGAAAGAATTATTTTTTTGCGTGTACAAAGAAAATTTATTGGATCAATAAATTTCGTGATTGCAATCAACAAATATGTTTTTTTGTTTAAGTTAAATTTTTGTTTTAATTAATGAATTGTTTGATAGATTCCTTTTTCTAATTATTACTTGAAAAATGTTGTTTAATTATTTTTCTGTATGGTTTATGCTTTATGGTGTAGTGTATGTGGACTGTGATTCTGGGCTGGCTTTTGATCCAGTTAAAATTTAGCTATGCTTATAAGGGGAGTCTCACTATTAACATATTAGGAGAAATTTCGTTTACTTTTATTTCATTAAGCAGTTCTTGTTTTAGAAGTTTTTATCTGATTTCCAGCAGCTTAAGTTAGCTTAATACGATGCAACCAAATTGTTTTCCTAGCCCTCAATTAATTCTATTCAATCTTGAAATTTTACCATAGAAAAATAATGGGAAACCTCTTAAAATTTAAATAAAAACATCAAATTCTCAAATGAAAAGAGATAAAAATCTGTGGAAAAAATAATAAATTCTTGGCATAAAATTCGACAAAAAAAAAAAAATAAACTAAATTAGGGGAAAAAATCCTTAAAAGTGCGTTTTAAGGATTAAAAACAGAAACTTCCTCTCTCTCCAACACACTCACACAAATCTTACCGCGTATTGTCTGCTCTTAGCTGAAAAAAAGTAAATCACTCATCAATCCATTAACAAAAGCCAATGAAACACAACCGCTGACATGATGACGTTGACGACGACATTGAGAGAAGTGAGGTGAACTGAATCAACTTGAGTTGAGTGACATGTCAGTACAGCCAGTTGAATAATGAAAGCTGCTTTCAGTCAAATAAAAGAAAAAGGACGAACAAATTTATGAGGTTCTCTGTACAGGAAATCTTACAAAATAAATCAATTGGCGATGATGACGATGATAATATCAGCGATAGACAATGCCATCCCAATATAAACGGAAATGATGCACTATGGGTTCGGTGATATAAAACAAACAAAATGTGTTTTATTAGAAATTTAAAATTTTTTGGGTTTTGATGAAAATATAAAATTTGACAAGTACATACAGCCGAAACTTCTGCCAGACCGAATCATATATACAATCCACCATGGATTGCGTGCAATGTTCTTTCTACTAAGGACTGTCAATCGCAATCGAATCACTTGGATTGTGGTAATAGCCCAGCGAAAAAAGCGTCGCCAAAAAAGTAGTGAAAAAGTTCTTTTTGGATCCGGAAGTGGTGCAAAATTGGCGCAGAAGCGATGAATTTAACATGGGTTTGTCATAGGACGGATGTCCACCATTTTAACAGACGTTGCACTGAATTTGCATCACTTCTTAAGGTGTGATGCGAATTCAGTGTTTTGGATGTGAATTAAGTAATTTGGTGATATTTTGACAAAAAAACTAATTTTTAAAATTTTTTATGAGTGTTAATGCATTCTTACGCTTGTGTGGAATGTTTGACATCAAATATTTAAAAAAACTTTGCAAATTTTCTACAATGGATTTGGCATTTTTACGGCAAACTTTAAATAATTTTTACCATTTTAGTAATTCTTAATATATTTTTAACTTATTTGAAACAAAAAATTTAAAAATTTTCCGCTACAAATATGAAAAAATGAGGTATAAAAAAATTGACCTGTAGAGGACATTTTTGGACGTGCTTTTAAAGTTGTGCCTTTAGAATAACTTCCAAATTTTTTTTGCTGGGTACCTATGGACTGATATGGACCACTCTTTGCATGGTTCTCAAAGGGAATATAGTAACATCCCACAGTGGATCATTTGTTAGCATTCCTTCCTTACATACAAAGGTTTTGATAGATTGGTAGAATTCTGGAAGTTTCGTTTGATTTTGTCAAGTTTTCCTCTCCAACTTAAAGGTACTTCGTATTTGACAATTTTTTTTAGAAATTTTGGATTTTATAGAAATAAAATTTTTGCAAAGTTTTCTATAGAAATAAAATTTTGATAAAATTTTCTAAAGGAATAAAATTGTGACAAAATTCTATGTAGAAATAAATTTTGTGAAAATTTTCTATAGAAATAAAATTTTGAGAATTTTTTTTTTGTAAAAATAAAATTTTGAAAAATTTTCTGTAGAAATAATATTTTCTATAAAAAATAAATTGTTGACAAAATTTTTTTAGAAATAAAATTTTGACAAAATTTTCTGTAGAAATAAAATTTTGACAAAATTTTCTGTATAAATAAAATTTTGACAAAATTTTCTATAGAAATAAAATTTTAAGAAAGTTTTCTATAGAAATAAAATTTTGACAAAATTTACTATAAAAAATAAATTGTTGACAAAATTTTCTATAGAAATAAAATTTTGACAAAATTTTCTGTAGAAATAAAATCTTGACAAAATTTTCTATAGAAATAAAATTTTAAAAAAAGTTTTCTATAGGAATAAAATTTTGAGAAAATTTTCTATAGAATTGAATTTTGAGAAAAAATTCTATAAAAATAAAATTTTGACAAAAATTTCTATAGAAATAAAATTTTGATAAAGTTTTCTATAGAAATAAAATTTTGAGAAAAGTTTTCTATAGAAATAAAATTTTGAGAAAATTTTCTGTAGAAATAATATTTTGACAATATTTTCTATAGAAATAAAATTTTGAGAAAATTTTCTATAGAAATAAAATTTTGACAAAATTTTCTATAGAAATAAAATTTTGAGAAAATTTTCTATAGAAATAAAATTTTAAGAAAGTTTTCTATAGAAATAAAATTTTGAGAAAATTTTCTATAGAATTAAATTTTGAGAAAAGTTTTCTATAAAATAAAATTTTGAGAAAAATTTTCTATAAAAGTAAAATTTTGACAAAAATTTCTATAGAAATAAAATTTTGATAAAGTTTTCTATAGAAATAAAATTTTGAGAAAAGTTTTCTATAGAAATAAAATTTTGAGAAAAAATTTCTATAGAAATAAAATTTGACAAAATAAATAATATAGAAGTGAAATTTTGATCAAGTTTTCTATAGAAATAAAATTTTGGCGAAGTTTTCTTTAGAAATAAAGTTTTGGCAAATTTTCTATAGAAAGAAAATTACAATGTTACGCATTTGCCAATTAAGGGATATTTATGTCGAGAGATAATAATATATACTATTGCAACTATTGAAATAAACTTTTAAAATAAAATAAAGAAACATATCTTTCGAAGGAAAACATTATTTCATACTAACCTTAAAAACTTGATGAACATTTTCCAAATTAGGTAGATTTTTGTTCAAATTTTCTTTAAATTTTGATCGATTATTTTTATTAGCATCCGTGGACTGAGACCGTCATTTTGATGTGTTGCAACCGGAATGGCAAAGGGGAGGTTGTAAAAATAAGATCATAAAAATATTATGGATCTCAATTTATACATCTCAATCCGTAAGACTTTTGAACTTGGGAAATTTTGAAGTGTAAGGTTGGCACTAAAAAAACCAACTTGTCGGCGGCGCTTTGCCGGGAATGAGCCAAAACACTGAAAAGGCCCTTTCGTGACTTTGTCAGCCGTTTGGTGTCCATAATTCGTTCCAAAAGATGGCCAATTCGAACCTAAACTGATTCAAAAAATTTGATGTTATTTCCGACACTTTTTGCTTCTGAACAATTACATATCAGCCTGAAGAATATTAAAAAACCCAACCCATTGTGCAATGATGCCAACTAGTAGCTTTTTGGCCGCGACAATATTGTTAACGCTGATGTTAAAAATGATGAAGACTAAGACGTTCCAACTAAGGGAATTAACTTGTGATTTCAACTGTGACAGTTCACATCGTAATAACAAAGAAGAAGATACTCACAACTTTTTAAAGCCATGCAGCCAAAGGCTGTGTGTGTGCGTGGGATGAGAAAGATCCTTTACTATAGTCTATGGAATGAACCATCATTGTCCAATGCCCTATGAACTGCTTAGCATTGGTAATACCGCTAATTATCCTTATGATGTTGAATTCCAATGCCATCAAAGTTGCTTAGAAATCAATTCATGGCTTCTCGCTGCGACTTATAAAGCCCACTCCAGGGATAAGGTGTATTCAAATGTTTTGTGGCACGCTTCATTAAAATATGTTTTTCCTTTTACTAGATTGTTTTTTCTTTTTTTGCTCCACTTTTTTCTCCGATGAAATCCTTAAAAAACCACGATATTTTTCCTCATTATTCATAACAAAAAAGGCATTAGGAAAAGACAAAAGTATTAATGCGTAACCTAAGTGAACTTGGGTAGAAAATCTCCATTGATGACATTGGCGATGAGAAATAACCCTCTTTTCGTTTGAAGAGGGTTGTTTGTTAGTCTGAATCCTTCAAGGGTGAGATGTTGCCAATGCCTTTATCGAATAGTTTTACAAATAGATTTGCATTTATGAAATTATTTGCAAGAAAAGATTTTATAATAATGTTTCGTTATTTTAATTTAAGGAGTTGTTAAAATAAATGATTACATGAAACAGGATTTTATTAGAAGGAAATCAGATTTTTTTCTTCGAAGATAATATACAAAAAATAAAATTCCACTTCTTTGCATCGGAATCAATATCAAAATGAATTGATTATATAATTAAATAAAGAGTTAATATCCCAGCAAAAAATTGGAAGTTATTCTTAAGACACAACTTTAAAAGCACTTCAAAAAATGTCCACCCAAAGATGTTCTTTACTTTAACTGCACAGGAAGTTCAAACCAAGAATACAAATTTATTTATATATTTCTTTATTTAAGCATATCCTGTACAACAAGATTAAAGTATTATAATTAAAGTGCAGCAATATTAATAAAAAAACAATATCCGTTATAAATTTAAAAAGCAAAAATGTCATGATTCATATAATAATAATTTATATCAAAACATAATGAAATTAGTACATTTTCATCTGAGTCAATTTGTATACCCACCACCATAGAATGGTGACGGGGGTATAATAAGTTTGTCATTCCGTTTGTAACACATCGAAACATCGATTTCCGACTATATAAAGTATATATATTCTTGATCAGGGAGAAATTCTAAGACGATATAACGATATAACAGAGGGACGTCTGTCTGTCTGTTGTAATCACGCTACAGTCTTCAATAATGAAGCAATCGTGCTGAAATTTTGCACAAACTCGTCTTTTGTCTGCAGGTAGGTCAAGTTCGAAGATGGGCTATATCGGTCCAGGTTTTGATATAGTCCCCATATAAACCGACCTCCCGATTGGGGGTCTTGGGCTTATAGAAATCGAAGTTTTTATCCAATTTGCCTGAAATTTGAAATCTAGGGGTATTTTGTGACCATAAAGAGGTGTGCCAAAAATGGTGAGTATCGGTCCATGTTTTGGTATAGCCCCCATATAGACCGATCTCCCGATTTTACTTCTTGGGCTTATAGAAACCGCAGTTTTTATACATTTTACCTGAAATTGAAAATCGAGAAGTACTTTAGAACCGTAATGAGGTGTTCCAAAAATGGTGAGCATCGGCCCATGTTTTGGTATGGTCCCCATATAAACCGACATCCCGATTTGGGGTCTTGGGCTTCTATAAACTGTATTTATTACCTGATTTGCCTGAAATTAAAAATCTAGAGGTACTTGAGGACCATCAGAAGGTGTGCCGAAAATGGTCCGTATCGTTCCATGTATTGGTATAGCCCCCATATAGACCGATTTCCCGATTTTACATCTTGGGTTTATAGAATCCGTAGTTTATATAAAATTTGCCTGAAATTGGAAATTTATAGGTTTTTTTAGGACCATGAAGAGGTGTGTCACAAATGGTGAGTATCGGTCCATGTTTTGGTATACCCCCATATAGACCGATATCCAGATTTTACTTCTTGGGCTTCTAGAATCCGAAGTTTTTATCCAATTTGCCTGAAATTGGAAATCTAGAGGTATTTTCGGGCCATAAAGAGGTGTGCCGAAAACGGTGAGTATCGATCCATATTTTAGTATAGCCCCCATAAGAACGATCTCCCGATTTAACTCCTTGGGTTTCTAGAAACCGTAGTTTTTATCCGATTTGCCTGAAATTTTAAATATTCTGGTATTTTCGGCTCACAAAAACGTGTATCGGATGAAGTTTTTATCGGTCCATTTGGTAATGCCTCCATATAGACCGACTTAACTTCTTGAGAGTATAGAAGGCGCACTGATAATGAAAATTGCTTGAAACTCAATGTAAAATTTCCAGATTTTACATCTCGGGTGAAAATCTACAGATTTAAGATTTCAAATCCTGCTTCGACCGAACACCAAAAAGTTTTTCAGTGGTGGATTATCCCACCTCAGTAATGCTGGTGACATTTCTGAGGGTTTCAAAGGTTCTCTAAGTGGTTTCACTGCAATGTGGAACGTCGTTCGGACTCGGCTATAAAAAAGAGGTCGCTTGTCATTGAGCTTAACATGGAATCGGGCAGCACTCAGTGATAAGAGAGAAGTTCATCACAATGGACTGAATCACAATGGACTGAATAGTCTAAGTGAGCCTGATACATCGGGCTGCCACCTAACCTAACCTAACCTAAGATTTCAAATGAAGACGTTATTCTATAATTTTTTTGCACACTTACAAGAGATGTTAATGATTCCTCTAAAACACAAACAAAAATGATTATTATAAATCCAGAATCTGATATAGTCCTCATAGGTGAAATCTTTAAATTTATCTTTGGAAAGTGTCCTCAAGTCCTCAAGCCCTCCTGAAATTTCAAAGGAAACCCTAATATTTGGTTCATGGTGGTGGGTATTTAAGATTCGGCCCGGCCGAACTTACTGCTGTATATACTTGTTCATACTATTGATGGGAAATTTAAAATTTTATTGTTTCAAAAGGGTTAAAAACAGATTAAAAATTAATAAAGTAGTGCAAATTATTTAAATTTTGCCAAAAAAAAAGATAAATCCTTTCTAGAAAAATTGCGAATTTTTGATTTTTTTTGCTGTCAAACGGCAAGCGTTATAATGCATTAAAAGTCATTAAAATATTTTAAAAATTATTTATTCGTCAAAATATCACAAAATTTCTTTTTTTCAAATCACTGGATTCGCATCACACCTTAAGAAGTGATGCAAATTCAATGCAACGGCTGCTTAAATGGTGGACATCCATCCTATGACAAGCCCATGTTAAAATCATTGCTTCTGCGCCAATTTTGCACCACTTCCGGATCCAAAAAGATAATTTTCACTACATTTTTGGCGACGCTTTTTTTTCTGGGATAGTATTCGATTCAAATAATAAGTTTAAATAATAATATTAACTTATTTTGATGATTCAGATTCAAGTACGAGATTAACTCTTTACACAAATAATTTTGATATTGATTCCGAGCGAAGAAAAGGAGTTTTGAAGTACGGGTATCTTTATTATACAATTCCTCTTTTCATTTTGAGCTTTGCGTACTTGATACTAAGAAACAAATTTTAATGTATTATTTTTTCGGTTTTTTTCTTCATGTGCTATCAAAGGCCTTTAAAAACGTGTTAACTTCAACTTCAATTCAAAGTAGACATCAAATACAAATTAATCTACGCTTCAATTAAAAACAGCTCCTAAGTATTGAATATTATTAAAAAACATATCCTATTTATTCTATTTTATTAATTTTTATTTCAATTTATTTGAGCAATTGTAAGCTTTTTAAAGGCCTATTTAGCGAATTACATTATATTACTCTGAAATATTTTATGAAGTTTTCTTTTTTGCTTTGTAGCCAGAATTGTTAAGGCTGAGTTGATTTCAGTTCAATAAAATTTTCATTCTTTTAAAGATACCCATTTTTAGTACGAATCGCTTAACTATAAGGACAGAACGACTTCATTGAAAAGTTTATCGACTTATGGACAAGGAAAAAAACTTTATATCAGAAAAATTTTTGCTTTTATGCTAAGCAAAATTCGCATTCATAATTCAAGAACATGAAATCTACGACCTCTCAACAATATTGTTTTTCGTACCTTTGGCGGATGTACGAAGTCGATTCGCGGTATATTTGGCCCTACGAAACGTTTATATATTTTAGTTCCATCCATACCCTCAAAAATGTCCCTGGCGGATTGAGATTCGGATTAAAAGCTTGTCTGCCCAGGGCTTCAATGTAGTTTTTAGGACATTTTTCCCAAAATATTCGCCACGGTCGATAAGCGAGGAGCGACCATCGGTCATTTCGGGCGACCACACCATTATTATACCAATGGATTCTAATTGAAAAAAGACAAATTCGGTAACTATCCACTTTCGTGCAAGCGAATCAACTGCTTGGCTCTTTTCAGTCTAACTTTTTTTCGTGCATCGGTGAACTGTTGCTCGCTTTGAATAGCTTTAGTTTATGTTTCAGTGTTTTAATATGTGTTGCAACCATTCTCGCGATATGTTCAGCTCACGAACAAATTTTCTACCACTGCGGTGTGGATTTCGATCAAATCTAGGCTTCATATATGGGATAATTTCGGGTGTTGTTACAATTTTTTTCGTCCACAATTTGGACGGATTTGTTCACTTTTAAATCATGAAAGGCTCCACCGAGATAGCCACTTGTAGTTTTCCAGCAAGATATAATGCAATCACACTTAAATTTCATCACGAATAACTTTATTTCTGAATGCAATAGATCAAGAAGCATTTGTAAGCTTGTAAACAATAAAATGGAATGCCACTGGAATAATTCTGCTAGCTTTATCCCATTTGTCCGAAATTGGAAACCTATAGGTATTTTAGGACCACAAATAGGTGCGTCGAAAATGGTGTGTATCGGTCCATGTTTTGGTATATCCCCCATATAGACCGATCTCCCGATTTTACTTTTTGGGCTTCTATAAACCGTAGCTTTTATCTGATTTGTCTAAAATTAGAAATCTAAAGGTATTTTACGACCACAAATAAGTGTGGCAGGTTGGCTGATAAGTCCCCGGTCTGACACATAGATGGCGTCGCTAGTATTAAATGCATATTATTTTTATATATAAATGATTCGTGTCAAAATTTGACGTCTGTAAGTCAATTAGTTTGTGAGATAGAGCGTCTTTTGTGAAGCAACTTTTGTTATTGTGAAAAAAAATGGAAAATAAGGTATTTCGTGCTTTGATAAAATAATGTTTTCTGAAGGGAAAAAACACGGTGGAAGCAAAAACTTGGCTTGATAATGAGTTTCCGGACTCTGCCTCAGGGAAATCAACAATAATTGATTGGTATGCAAAATTCAAGCGTGGTGAAATGAGCACGGAGGACGGTGAACGCAGTGGATGCCCGAAAGAGGTGGTTACCGACGAAAACATCAAAAAAATCCACAAAATGATTTTGAATGACCGTAAAATGAAGTTGATCGAGATAGCAGAGACCTTAAAGATATCAAAGGAACGTGTTGGTCATATCATTCATCAATATTTGGATATGCGGAAGCTCTGTGCAAAATGGGTGCCGCGCGAGCTCACATTTGACCAAACACAACAACGTGATGATGATTCTGAGCGGTGTTTGCAGCTGTTAACTTGTAATACACCCGAGTTTTTCCGTCGATATGTGACAATGGATGAAACATGGCTCCATCACTACACTCCTGAGTCCAATCGACAGTCGGCTGAGTGGACAGCGACCGGTGAATCGTCTCCGAAGCGTGGAAAGACTCAAAAGTCCGCTGGCAAAATAATGGACTCTGTTTTTTAAGATGCGCATGGAATAATTTTTATCGATTATCTTGAGAAGGGAAAAATCATCAACAGTGACTATTATATGTCGTGATTGGAGCGTTTGAAGGTCGAAATCGCGGCAAAACGGCCCCATATGAAGAAGAAAAAAGTGTTGTTCCACCAAGACAACGCACCGTGCCACAAGTCATTGAGAACGATGGCAAAAATTCATGAATTGGGCTTCGAATTGCTTCCCCACCCACCGTATTCTCCAGATCTGGCCCCAGCGACTTTTTGTTGTTCTCAGACCTCAAAAAGATGCTCACAGGGAAAAAATTTGGCTGCAATGAAGAGGTGATCGCCGAAACTGAGGCCTATTTTGAGGCAAAACCGATGGAGTACTACCAAAATGGTATCAGAAAATTGGAAGGTCGTTATAATCGTTGTATCGCTCTTGAAGGGAACTATGTTGAATAAATGTGTTTTTCTTTATTAGGCCGGGGACTTATCAGCCAACCTGTTAATATAAAATCAAGCATGAAGACGTAAAGTCCTTGTGTCGATAGCAGGCTAACATGAAAAGTAGTAACTTGGAAAACAAAGGTCAATTGGACAAAGGATTTCCCTGCGGAGGTCTTTAAAGGACTTATTTATAATGGCATTGTTTTTATTTGAGTTTCTCACAATGAAAAAATAATGCGTTGAGCTTAACGATTTCTTGTCCTAAAACTTTAAGTTGTGCTCTGGAACAATTTTTTTAATGAAAAGTCGATACATTTTTCCTGAGAGTTTTAGTTTCAAATTAAATATAGGTATCTTTATAGAAAAGAAAATTCTATTGAACTGGTTCAATTTATTCTATTATATAGGGGACAAATCTTCAATTTTATTGATGGCGTACTTAAATTTAATGATATTTTGTACCTTGACTATAAAGCGATTGAAGTAGAAACCAACAATAGCAAAGCAGCTTTTAAAGAACCTAAATACTACATGATGAAAAATGCAGTAAACCGAATGAATTCAAATTTGTTTACCAGTATGAAGTGCGCAAAATTCAAAATTACGGGAGAATTGAGTTTTAAATGTATTCTTATAGGAATCTGCGAATTCTGCAAATTGGAATCAATACCGAGAACGAAATATTTGAAATCGTGCAGGGTTATTTTTTTCAGTGCATTATATTCCAAATAATGAAAGAAGTTGAGATTTTGAAATATACAAAAAAAAAATAATATTGATACCTTCCCCTCAAAAATTTTAAGCTTTATTCCATATGCTATATGGTTTTATTTTAGAAGAGAATTGTTGCAATGACATCTATCTGATGATTGTCAAAAGTAATTTGTGAACACTTCATTGAACAACACCTTTAAATTCACATTTATTGAGTCATCCCTTCTTATGGACGATCTCATTGTCACCATTCTGTAACTGTAACTGCAATACTCAACGATTTCCGTTGCGTTAGCTTGGTTTGTGTTTCCGCTTCCTTGTTTAACGTCTTTGGCAGGATGTCTTTGTTCGTTGATTTCTCTATTATATTTCTTTCGGTGGTTTTGGTAATTTTTAATACCTTATCAGTCGTTTTATTTTTTTTCGCTCGTCCTTCCGTTTAAAACGTACTCCAGTGTCATTTTGTATTTGCCACATTTAGGTTTCTCATGCAATGATTTATTTAGTGCCATTTGCAAAATGCAGTTTACTACCATATATAAAATGAGAATGTGTGGGAGAGTTTATGCAGTTAATGGTTGCTAATGTTGAAAGACACTTTGGCTAATGGGTGAATGCCATATTAAATTCCATTTTAAACATACAACTTTTCGAACCTTATTTCTTTGCAATTCAATTGAGTTCAACTGAACTCTATTAACTTTCACAAAAAAAAGCGCCAACATTTGAAACCATAAATTTATATGAACTTGAAATTTTTAGAGAAATTATTTTAAATTAACTCAACACTTCATGGGAATAGGCAAAAAACTTTTTGGCCTACAAAAACCTGTAAATAAACTGTGAAAATAACCATTTAATTCAATTCATTTTCATAATAAACCAACCAACCACAAAACGGCTAAAGCAATGGGGATAGGAAATTCTCAACTTTGAAGAATTTATGTTTGAATAAAATTCCATGCCTTTGGGGGCACAAAACGTGAATCCAGTGAATGAGAAGATTTAATGGTTAAATGTAATTTACGATGATAATTATGTAATACAAAATTACCCCCTGGAGAGTTAAGGAATCATAACAGTCGCCTTCAAACAATTGCCTACCAAGGAGTTGGTGAAGACAAATACAAAGAGAAAAAGTATTTTTCCTTCTTTAGCAATTCATTGTAAAGAATCTAAGACTATTTTGAAGAAGACGAAGCGAGTATGCAGTAAAGGACTTAAATGATTTAAATATGGCTATCACTGTTCAACTCTGTGGAAATAATGTAAAAATGATAATCCCAATGTCAGGCGATAATTCATTGTCTGCCATTGCTTGTTGGTTTTCGGACACAAAAATATTAAGTCAAATGGTCATAAAGGTAATGAATTGTTTGACAATACCCGCATAGCCCTTACCCCATGGGGCGACAGATTCTTAATGGATTTTGGATGGTGCATAAATGAAGAATAGATTTTTCCAATATTTAAATTTATGCAATATTGATTAATCATTTTTACCATCAGAATTGAGCTTTCAAAATAACCGGAAACATTTTGGAAAAGTGAAAATTTTGGAGGAGGGTTTGTGATAGTTGTTTCATCTGTCGAACCGTAAGGTGCTGCAGGAATATATCTTACGAAATCTAATAAAGGGCGAGAGAACGATGTCTTTATTATAGGGGCAATCACTACAACGATTTTCTTCATCGATAGAGTGGGATTATTATCGTTGTTGTTCACATTGTTTAACTAAATGCGCCGGAGATACCCAATGAAGCCACTCGATTAACTTTTTCTATATAACAACCGACATTTTGATTGATTAGCCCCTAAGCCTCAACGTCGTATAATATTCCACCCAAAAAAGAGTTTTCATGAAAATAGCTTGGATGCCCAACTTGTGATCCGAGAGTAGCGGAAATTTGGATCATCTTCAATGCATTTTATATAAGCTTATCATAGGACGGAAGTAGCCTACATTTTTATCCTTCGCATTGCTGTATGAATAAAGAAGTTTAAAACCCATAAAAAACCTTTTTTGATACATGGCACAATCAATTGTTATTGATGTAAGCCAATGTTGCAAATGTTCCATATTAGACCTCTTTAGCTCCTATATAAACTACTAGCGTAACCCGTCCCACTTCGCTGCGTGTCCCGATGCCTATTTTCGTTAACTTAGTCAACTTCTCATTTGATCTGAAAACAAATTCGAAAAGATTTGAACTCTTTTAAAGAGAAGGGTCAGGGGAAGTCTGGCACAAAAACTGAAGTACTGATTAATCACCCCATGGTTTTCACACACGTGTCCCGTACATTAAAAAAAATCGGACTACTTGCTTTTTCGTTTATATACAGAAATAGGGCGGTTAGGCTGATGTAAAACGGACCGGCTTAACAAACGTCGGGTAGGGGGTGCTCCCTTTCAAGCAATTTTTTGTTTTTTAATTGTTCTGTATTCAAATCGTTGGACAATCTTTTACATTTCCCGTGAATTTCAAGCGTGGTTTGTCAAATGGACGTATATTTCTCCTCAACATACCGTCCAATAAATTGGAAAAAATAAAAGTAATTAAAAATTTACCATATTACCATTTGTTAAAGTGTTGGACAGGGAGAACATGCCTTTCCCAAACATATACCTGAAAATGAAGCACCCTCTATATTGCCTGTCAACTTCATGTAAATTTAAGTTTTTTAGAAAAGTCTGGCAGAAGCCTGTGGAAAAATCACACAATTATGTACCGAGTTCCCATTTATCGACAATCCTCTACTTTCTATTTTCAAAAAAATCGGGCGTCGCTCCTCCCCGACCAGATATTGTAAATTCACGTACCCTATATTCATTTCGCAAACTACCCAACTTCATTATTCCCCTTCCCCAACCAGGCATCGAAAAATCATGTACCCTGCATAAATTTCTTCCAATTTCAAGTACATCGGAGAAGGTTAGATTTTGCGTTAATTTCTCTGCAAATTCCAAGAAAATCTGTTAACTTTCCTTCAAGTTTCGTAGTGTGGAGCAAGGAGAAGCTTCCCGTCCAAATACCCAAAAAACCAAGTACACCATATTGATTTCATAACCTTCCCCTAAAGCCTTTGTAAATTTCAAGTAAACTTGAGAATTCTATTTTTTTCAGTTTTGGAGGAGGTCTCCTTCCCCGTCCCAATATCGAAAAATGATATAGAGTATACTGTGTAGACGACCCAGAAAATCTCAAGTAAATTATAAGCCCAACAGCAGGGCAAGGGGATGCCCTTCTTTCCTTCCGAATATCACAAAATCAGATATCCATTATAACAATATAACCTACCCCACATCCTCTGTAAATTTCAAGTAAATTGGAAAAGTTTAATTGTTTAACGGTATATACTCCAGTTCTTTGGCTAGGCGCCCCTTCAATCTTCCCTGAAAATTTCAAGCAAATCGGATAATTTTATTCCAATGTTCGAAATGTCGGTAAAGGGGGAGATGCCCCTTACCGTCCAAATATTAAAAAATCAGGTACCCCATAATAAATTCATAACCTCAAAGCGTGTTCTCTGTAAATCTCAAGTAAATCAGAGAATTTTTGTTTTTTACTGTACTTTAAACAAAAATCGTATAAAGGGGTGGTCCACCTCCGCGACCAAATATCGAAAAAAAGTAGCGGGTCTTTGTCTATACATCACCCCTAACCTTCCTTGGAAATTTCACCCAAAACTGCCATATATAGGTATATATTCCCATAAATCTGAACGAATTTGTATAGCAAATTTAAATCGGCTAATGCCCTGGGTGGAGCACAATGTTCGTAAACAAATATGGGAAATATTGAAATCTAGAGCCAATTTGTATACCCTTCACCACTACTGTGGTACAGGGTATAATAAGTTTGTGCATTTGTATGTAACGCCAAGAAGGAAAAGTCTGAGACGTTTAGTATACCGATCGTCTTAGAATTAAATTCTGAGTCGATTTAGCGATGTCCGTCTGTCTGTCTGTCTGTCCGTCTGTCTGTCTGTTGATGAATTTTTGTGTGCAAAGTACAGCTCGCAGCTTTAGTCCGATTTGGTATAGGGTCCTGTTTCGAATCAAAGACGATCCCTGTTTCGAATCAAAGACGATCCCTATTGATTTTGGAAAAAATCGGTTCAGATTTAGATATAGCTGCCATATATATTTTTCACCGATCTGGGCATAATTGGCGTGTATATCAACCGATCTTACTCAAATTCCGTACATCCGAATATTTTATGAGTCTCGAAAAACTTGCAAAATATCAGCCAAATCGGTTCAGATTTAGATATAGCTCCCATATATAGCTTTCGCCCGATTTACACTCATTTGCCCACAGAGGCCAATTTTTTGCTCCGATTTAGTTGAAATTTTGCACAGGGAGTAGAATTAGCATTGTAGCTATGCGTGTAAAATTTGGTTGAAATCGGTTCAGATTTAGATATAGCTTTCGCCCGATTTACACTCAAATGACCACAGAGGCCAATTTTTGGCTCCGATTTAGTTGAAATCTTGCGCAGGGAGTAGAATTAGCATTGTAGTTATACGTGCCAAATTTGGTTGAAATCGGTTCAGATTTAGATATATCTCCCATATATAGCTTTCGCCCGATTTACACTCATATGACCGTAGAGGCCAATTTTTAACTCCGATTTAGTTGAAATTTTACACAGGGAGTAGAATTAGCATTGTAGCTATGCGTGCCAAATTTGGTTGAAATCGGTTCAGATTTAGATATAGCTCCCATATATATGTTTCTCTGATTTCTAAAAAAATGGTCAAAATACCAAAATTTTCCTTGTAAAATCGCCACTGCTTAGTCGAAAAGTTGTAAAAATGACTCTAATTTTCCTAAACTTCTAATGCATATATATCGAGCGATAAATCATAAATAAACTTTTGCGAAGTTTTCTTAAAATTGCTCCAGATTTAAATAATTCCCATATTTTTTTACTAACATTGTGTTCCACCCTAGTGCATTAGCCGACTTAAATTTTGAGTCTATAGATTTTGTAGAAGTCTATCAAATTCTGTCCAGATCGAGTGATATTTAAATGTATGTATTTGGAACAAACCTTTATATATAGCCCCAACACATTTGACGGATGTGATATGGTATCGAAAATTTGGATCTACAAAGTGGTGCAGGGTATAATATAGTCGGCCCCGCCCGACTTTAGACTTTCCTTACTTGTTATATGTGAGGACTTTGCCTAAAGCTGAGCTGATTTTGACCAAATACCACACTGTTAGAAAAATATGTTTTTCATATGTTCCGATATAAACAAAATGTGTTTCGGGCACAATTTTTAAACACAATACATTTAAGTACAAACATGTAATGTTCCTAAACTAACACAAAATGTTTGGGACACATATGTTAATATGTTAGAATATATTATGTTTGGGGCATGAATATTTCATAAAAATAATATGTGTGAATGTAAACATATATAAATTTACAAATTTCAAGTAAACATATATATGTTGGGATACTTTATTCAGAGAGCGACAGAGAGAGAGAGAGAGTTAGTATAGAGAAAGAAATAGAGATGGAAAACGGGAGGGTTGAATAAAAAGATATCAACATAACACAGCGAGAGAATGAAATGAGAGCAATTTCTGTGAAACCGCTTGTATGTTGTTTCGGAAAACTGTTTCATGATAAGGCCAAAAATTTAATATGCTTAAGTCTAAATATTATTTAATTTGAATATTAGAATGAATATTCGGAACCAAGAGAATAGACATTTGAAAAAAAACAGCATATTTGTATTACAGAAAAAGATGCGAAGAACTCAAAAATTTCGTGGAAGTGAAAATTATGTGAGGGAATGAGCACAATCTTCTTTGGGGACTTCTCCCAAGCATATACTATTTTTGGACTCAAAATGTTTCCAAACATATAATATGCTCACATAAAACGAACATATTAATGTTTCGGCAGTATCCAATAATATATGTGCTTCCTGCAAAATATGTTTGGAACATATGTTAGAGAAGCGATTTTTTTTGAGGGTGCACTGTACGCCCGGAGTGAAATTTTGACATCCAGGGGTCATACGAGTCCAAATAGGGCCAAAGATTTATATGGAGCTATATCTAAATATAAACCAATTTCAACCAAATTTGGCATATATAGTAAAAATATTACTTCTACTTCCTGTGCAAAATTTCACGTAAATTGTAGTTAAGCTATGGCCTCTCAGAAATCTGTTATAAACATGATCAAGAAAAAATCAATAAATTAACAAATTTTTAATTAAAAAGTTAATCGACATCAATTAAATATTTGATTTAATCAATTAAAAACTTAATAGAAATTTTCTATTGAAATTAATTAATTAATGTTTAATCAAGTATAATTTAATGTGTAATTAAAAATGTGATTTATACTACATCTTCGTGGTTGAAGACAAAATGCGATTGATACTACAACTTCGTGGTTGAAGACATTTCAATTAAAATAAGTATATACGGCCGTAAATTTGGCCAGGACGAAGCTTATGTACCCTCCACCATGGATTGCGTAGAAACTTTTTCTGAACACTGCCATCCACAATCGAATTACTTGGGTTGCGGTAACGCTTGCCGATGGCAAGGTATCTTAAAACCCCCTAACACCGTCTTCTAAATTGTAAGTAAGTCCATACGTAGTATATATTAAATTAACAAAAGTTTCTATTGAAATAAAATTTTAACAAAATTCTCTATAGAAATAAAATTTTGACAAAATTTTCTATAGAAATGAAATTTTAACAAAATTTTCTATAGAAATAAAATTTTAACAAAATTTTCTATAGAAATAAAATTTTGACAAAATTTTCTATAGAAATAAAATTTTGGTAGATTATTTTTGGCTCGAGTGCCAACCATGATTATGAACTGATATGGACCAATTTTTGTGTGATTGGGGATCGCCTATATATAACTATAGACCGATATGGACCAATTTTGGTATGGTTGTTAACGGCCATATACTAATACCATCGGATGAAATTTGCTTTTCTTAGAGGCTCCGCAAGCCAAATCTGGGGATCGGTTTATATGGGGGCTAAATATAATTATGAACCGATGTGGACCAATTTTTGCACGGATGTTAGAGATCATATACTAACACCACGTTCCACATTTGAACCGGATCGGATGAATTTTGCTCCTCCAAGAGGCTCCGGAGGTCAAATCTGAATAACGGTTTATATGGGTGCTATATATAATTATGGACCAATATGGACCAATTCTGGCACTGTTGTTAGAGACCATATACTAAAACCATGTTCCAAATTTCGAGCGCGTCGGATGAAATTTGCTTCTCTTAGAGGCTCCGCAAGCCAAATCTGGGGATCGGTTTATATGGGGGCTATATATAATTATGGACCGATGTGGACCAATTTTTGCATGGTTGTGAGAGACCATATACCAACACCATGTACCAAATTTCAGCCGAATCGGATGAAATTTGCTTCTATTTGAGTCTCCGCCAGCCAGATCTGGGGATCGGTTCATATGGGGGCTACATAGAATTATGGACCGATGTGGACCAATTTTTGCATGGTTGTGAGAGACCGTATACCAACACCATGTACCAAATTTCAGCCGGATCGGATGAAATATGCTTCTCTTAGAGGCTCCGCAAGCCAAATCTGAGGGTCCGTTTATATGGGGGCTATACGTAAAAGTGGACCGATATGGCCCATTTGCAATACCGTACGACCTACATCAATAGCAACTATTTGTGCCAAGTTTCAAGTCGATAGCTTGTTTCGTTCGGAAGTTAGCATGATTTCAACAGACAGACGGACGGACGGTTGGACAAGCTTAGATCGACTCAGAATTTCACCACGACCCAGAATATATATACTTTATGGGGTCTTAGAGCAATATTTCGATGTGTTACAAACGGAATGACAAAGATAATATACCCCCCATCCTATGGTGGAGGGTATACAAATGATTGGATCAATTTAATTTGTCGTTGAATCAAAAAAAAATCTGTGTACCTCCATTCTATTAGTAGCCTAAATAATAACCATTTAAACTGATTTAAACTTTTCATACTTCTGGATCAACATTTGGGGATTCAAGTCACCTTTAGAAAGCTCTTTTATTTTTACTGGGTTACTTAGCGTTTCCAGATCCTGCTTTGATTAAAGAAGACTTCCTCTTACCGTCCGTAGAGGATTCCATACTGAGTTATAACTCTGCATTGTTTTTTATTCAAAATTACAAAAGAATTCTCCCTGGCCTGATTGGAATGTAATATCAATGATAAAATATCTAAAAGCAAGAAGTGAAATAACAGGCAAAGATTTTCTCATTAGGCTTATTAAATGGGGTTAAGGTGGTAAACGTATATATGGGTGTGTGTTAGAGGTGGATGGTGGGTTGCGTATAAAGAAACAGCCTAAAAGTAGACACCAATGGTTTATGTTGCCAGTAAATTCTTAGCAAAGGCCTTAAATAATACTTTCAAGTATGAAGTTAGGAAAAGCGACAAGGACAATACCAAAAGGATGCCATAATGAACGACGATACGTTATAGTATCTCTAACACGCTTGTACCATCGGCCATAACACAGCGTTATGCTCAGTCGCCGCAGGAATAAATTTTATAAAACTAATACGAATTGATTTATTACCCTTTTTAAGCTTTCGCTTATGACTCTAATGGTGAAAAACACATACACACATACACATCTACACACCCTCAATACTCTTACTATTTTATGGATACTCTCTTATGAACATACCACGAAAATATAGTTCCTCTATCTTTGTCTGAGGTAGAGTTTACACCACAGGATGACTGCCAGATGATAGTCCAATGGATTCAAACGGGCTCTCAAGGCTTCAGCATGAGAATTTATGTAAGACCATCCATTTGGGGAATTCATAATTTCTTAAACATTTCGTTTTTTATAATCTTCGAGTAAAAGAAAAAAGTCTTAGTAGAAGACCATGATGACTTGGCAGCAGCGATAAAGTATGATGCGAAAATTTTGCTTTGGTTTCTCAATGAATTTACTTGTTAACACACCTTTCATTTGCCCAAAGTCTTTAGCGTCGCCATATCTTCTATTTTTTACGCTAGTAGCTTGGGAATGGGGAAGAATCAGATTGCCTGTTTGTGGTCTCATACTTCAAATGTTAATGTTTGCCAAGTTGTTGGAAATTACTTGTGATTTTCTAATGCATTTTGACAGGCCAAGTAAATGGTAATCAGTAGACAAATACTGAGATTCCCAGAGTATGTGCCTATAACTCTTTCACATTGGTTTGGCGAAGCCGATAGCTCTGATCGTAATGGCGATGGTGGTGGTTGTGGTGGTTGTGATAGTGGTTATGATGGCATTTACGTTAAGGTATTACACAATTCTTTTAAGGCATGTCAAAAATTCTTAAGTATGGCATTTAGCGTATCAGTAGAATAATTGCTGCTAACCATTTTCCAACAAAGGAAAGGGGTGCATTTTTTTTTTCTTCTCATCCTTTGGATTTTGTTTGGCATTTGTATGCCAAGGCGATTATAATTCATGAGGCATTTGCAAAATGAAAATCGAAATTTATTGCTATTTAAGATATTTAAGAATTATACGTAATCAGCAAAGAACATTTTCTTTTGGAATGGAAGTAGATAACATTGCAAACTGTATGTAGAGATAAAATGACTTGTCGAAATTTTTAAAATGTTTGAAATTGATTTGAGAGATATCTGGAACATTTTAAGCAAACCTAAATTTTCAGTAGTGCAACTTGGTAGTTGAAAACGCCTTTAGGTATTGTTTTCAATAGATTTCGTTGGATTCATCTATTTACCTATCCTTAATATGGTATTGGAAAGGTGACATTTTAAGCTTTTAAGTGACAAAAAATAAATAAATTTAGATAAATTTAGATAAATTAATAAAAGGTAAAATATATTCCGAAATGAGCAAAAGTAATGAAGACATTTGATTTATTTTAATTTATAATTAAAGTATACACAGTTGTATGGTCCACCGGGCCGAATCTTAAATATCTCCCACCATGAACCAAATATAATAGTTTCCTCCTAAAATTTCTCGTCGCATCAGGATTCTTTAAAATATATAGAATTCCAGGCGGATATTTCAAGAAGAACGACTCAAGTGGTACTCTTCCCTATGTTAAAGTTTCTTTATATGGCGACTACATCAGATTCTTGATTTATAATTATACCCTTCACCACTACTGTGGTACAGGGTATAATAAGTTTGTGCATTTGTATGTAACGCCAAAAAATAGTGGTCATAGATCCATCTTTTAGTATACCGATCGGCTTAGAATTAAATTCTGAGTCGATTTAGCGATGTCCGTCTGTCTGTCTGTCTGTCTGTCCGTCTGTCTGTCTGTATATGTAATTTTGTGCACAAAGTACAGCTCGCAATTTTAGTCCGATCGTCCTCAAATTTGGCATAGGGCCGTTTCTTGGGACAGAGACAATCGCTATTGGTTTTGGGAAAAATCGGTTCAGATTTAGATATAGCTGCTATATATATTTATCCCCGATTTGGTCATAGTTAGCGTGTTTATCAACCGATTTTCTTGAAATACCGTAAATCCAAATATTTTATGAATTTCGAAAATCTTGCTAAATATCAGCCAAATCGGTTCAGATTTAGATATAGCTCCCATATATATCTTTCGTCCGATTTAGACTCATATGACCACAGGGGCCAAAGTTTACTACCGATCTTCGTGAAATTTTGCACAGAAGGTAGAATTGATATTCTACCAATGCTTGGTAAATTTGATTGAAATCGGTTCAGATTTAGATATAGCTCACATATATATCTTTCGCCCGATTTGGACTTATATGGTCTCAAAAGCTAGAGTTTTGCCCTGACTTATTTCAAATTTTGCACAAGCGGTACTTTTAATGATACTATTGTATGTGCCAATTATGGTCAAAATAGATTCAGATTTAGATATAGCTCCCACATATATCTTTCGTCCGATTTGAACTTATATGGCCTCAAAATCCAGGGTTTTGTCGTGATTTGCTTCAAATTTCGCACAAGGAGTACGTTTAGTAGTATCGGTAATTGTGCCAAATTTGGTTGAAATCGGTTCAGATTTAGATATGGATCCCATATATATCTTACGTCCGATTTGCACTCATATGACCAGGGGGGCCAAAATAATACTCCCATTTACGTGAAATTTCGCATAGATAGCAGAATTATTATTCTAACTATACATATCAAATTTAGTCAAAATCGGTTCAGATTATATATAGCTCCCGTATATACGTACACCAGAATTGGGGAAATATGGTAGACGGTTACACATTTTCAATGGAAGTTTCCTCCAATTAACTGGATAGCGTTAGCCGATTTAAATTTTAATTCTAGAGATTTTGTAGAAGTAAAAAAATTGTCTCCTTTTATATAGCTTCCAGCAAATGTGAAGTAGTTGAGATGGTAACACAAATTTTAGCCTACATAGGGGTGAAACTCGACAAAGCTCTTTGTGGTTCTTAAATACATGTAGATTTCCAATTTCCAACTAATCGGAAAAAAATTGCGTTTCTAGAAGCCCAAGAATGAGTGCAATAGACAGACAGACGGACACAGTGATGCCAGTTTTTTGAAAATTCCCTACGCGGTTCCTTTTTTCCCTACACCCAAAAATTTTTGCCTACATTTTTCGCTACGGTAAAAAATTGACTAAATTCATACAAATATGGCAAGAAAATAACAAATATTTCTTTAAAATTAATAGTCAGGGACTATATCCTTCAATAAAGGGACCAAATGGGCAATAATATTAATGCTGATATTCTTAATCGGATTTCAAACTTTGCAACATTATTGCTCATTTCTAACATTACCAGCATTTTTCTTGTGAACTTTAAAGTAATTTTGTTTTAATTTTTTTTTTTTTTTTTTTTGAGTCAAAATAAGTCGTCATTTGTCTAAAATTGTGTTCCTCAGAAAAGAAAGCTTTTCTTTCAGTGTGGTTTTGTAAAAATTCTAAAATAGAAAAACAATAAATACTCCTCTGGAATTCTCATTGTAAGTTAAATAACAAAAAGGATTGTGAGCAAATATCTAATAAAAGAGGATATTTTAATGAATGCCAAAGATGTTTTGGCAGTACTATATTCAGTACTATACAACCATTCATAGCATTGATCATTTGTATTTTACTACTCTACCCTCTCTCCATTTAGCTAACCAAAAATGTCGAAATAGTTATGTGGCTTTTGAGTGATATGCCATAATACCAGTGAAAGGGTGAGACGTGTAGTGTGAGAGGCAACTAAACATCAAATACAAACAATCACTATACACCACAGTACGATTGCTATTTCGCAATGAGTGGTGAGAGGATTCGTATGTAGGTTTGTGCGTATGTGGCACTGCCCTAATGGCAATAAAACTAATGAGCGTGTAACAAATACAAATAAACTCAGCAAATATGTTCGTTTGCGAGTCTAGGATCAAATGAACGAACTCTCGTATGATTTCATTTGTCGTGGCATGGGTTAGATTGGCGTGGTTAGTAGTTTGGCTCTGCGGTTGGTTCAATGCGTGTTCATGCAATGTGTGGGCTAACACTTAGTGGTGGGAAAAATTCAATTCATATTTAGTTTTCATACTCACACCAATGTGCATCAACACTCACACACTCGCTGGTACTCCATTGAATTGCAGGACAAATGGTTTATTTGTTTGTTGTTGTGTAATTTGGCAAATTGACTTGGAAGTATGTTCAACAACTCCTATTAGAGATATATTACAAACAGAGAGGACGAGATGGTTATACCACAAAACTATTTAGTTGGTAATATAATGGCAGAGGTATATGCGTTTGTGTTGCGTGTAGAGAGGTGGGGTGGGGGAGGTAAGAACAAACAAAAGTTGGCAGTGTTGTTGGTAATACATAAAATGTATTAAAAGTCCAATTAAATGGTCATAAGTAATAATAATTCCGCTTTGATTTGTGGCTGCATAAAGCGTGTATGTTTGTTTGTGTGTGTGTGTGTTTGTGTTTTTGATTCATTTGAACATTTTAGTCGGCTAATATAGGATACTCTTGAACAAGACCTTAGCATTTGGCATTACTCACATACAGCATGAATGATAGTTTCACAGTATTGGAATATTTTGCCATTTTTGGTGGAAATACTTTATCAACTGTTCATGGAAACATTCTATTTGCTCTTTTGTAATTTCTGTGAAAGAATCCTAGAGAAATTAGTTAATGTACTTAGTATTTATTTGGCATTTCGTCTTTGTATATGAAATACTACAGAACCATTTATTGTTGAAACTCTTCATTTGTATTATATTAATTAAAAATAGAAATGACTGTGTGTATATTTATGGGAAGGTTAGGTTAGGTGGCAGTCCGATGTATCAGGCTCAGTTAGACTATTCAGTCCATTGTGATACCACATTGGTGAACTTCTCTCTTATCACTTAGTGCTGTCCGATTCCATGTTAAGCTCAATGACAAGGGACCTCCTTTTTATAGCCGAGTTCGAACGGCGCACATTGGGGTTTTTGATACCAAAAATGGGAATTAATTGAAAAATGAAATTTAGGAGAACCGAAAAAAATTTTATAGCCGGTAAAAGTACACAAAATTCCACATCACTAGCGCAAAAATGGTGTCTTTGACAAGTACCGTTGTGTCACTATATATGTTTGAAGTTGGAGTTATTTTACGTTTTTCTTGCGTGCGATATAAATGTAAATTATTGGTGTCTTAAAAATTATTTTTGAGTGTTTTCTAAAGCGATAATTAAAAAAATAATAATGGAACCTTGTTCCTCAGGTTAATAAGATTATTCTTGTGTTTTTTGTTTTTATATGTGACTTGTGTTATTATTTGAAATTTAGTTTCGCTTGTAAGTCTTTAAATTAGAGGATTTCGAGAAATATGTCGACAAATAGTTGTGAATAAAGCCAAATTAAGTAAAAAAGTTTATTTTTTCTAAAACAATAAACTCTTTTGAAAGCATAGATGAAAAAGTTGTCTGGACTTTTTTGCACATTTTGAAATTAAATGGAAATACATTTTTCAACCCCTGGTACTATATGTCCCCAACTGTGCACAAATATTTATTTCTTGGAGCAGAAATAATTAAGCACGCTTTACTTCCAATTGGACAGTTGTCGGAAGAAGCGCAAGAAGCTCGAAACAAAGATTTTAAAAATTTTAGAGAGCATTTTTTGCGAAAATGTTCTATGGAAAAGTCAAATGAAGAGATATTTAAAAGACTGTTAATTAACATACTTCGGATCCAGTTATATCAGAAATGAGAAATTACAAGAGAAGAAACCCCACAATTTGCCTATGGAAGGAATTCAAATGTTGATATTTGAGTCAAATCTTGATGGTGATCAAAATGCCAGTGTTGATGATAATGATACATATAGTAATTTTACTGATGATGATGATTGTGATGATAATGATGATTGTGATGATGATGATGATAATAATTGTTAAGAATCAGATCAAAAAGCAGATATTCATTCTCTTTTTTTTTTGTTGCAAATTAACTAATGGAAACAAATAAAATGTGGACTAAAAAATATTTAAAATTTGATTGGTTTTATGTCGTTTAGTGAATTTGGCCGAAAAAAGTTAAAACTATAAACAGGGAAAGCTACTTCGAATTAATTCCTACTTTTGACATCAAAAACCCCACTGTGCGGCGTTCCACATTGCAGTGAAACCACTTAGAGAAGCTTTGAAACCCCCAGAAATGTCACCAGCATTACTGAGGTGGTATAGTCCACCGCTGAAAAACTTGTTGGTGTTCGGTCGAAGCAGGAATCGAACCCACGACCTTGTGTATGCAAGGCGGGCATGCTAACCATTGCACCACGGTGGCTCCCTTATTTATGGGAAACTGATATTACACTAAAAAAATATTGACCCAATATGAAAGATTATTCATCATATTTATGGCAAACTGATATTACACTAAAAAAAAAATATTGACCCAACATGAAAGATTATTCATCCTAAATTTTAGGATACGCAATTTATAGAAAAATAAGGATTTTTTTCAAAATGGAGACACTTTTATTAAATGGAAGTTCATAGTATTTGCTTAATGAGTTGTTATCTATCTATATATATAAAATTCAATCTATGTTTGTTTATTTGTTTGTTTGTTTGTTTGTATGTTCCGAGTTGGCCCCGAAACGGCTGAACCGATTTACTTGAAACTTTCAGAGATCGTAGGGGGCGTTCATGTGGTGAAAATAGGGTAGCTCACCCCTTTGCCCGAATTTTTTTGTTTGAAAGTACAAACAAAACTAAACTCCCCCGACTGAAATTTTACGGAAAAAATGGTTTATGAAATTTATATCAGGTTCTCGATTTTTTAATAAAAATAAAAGGGCATAGGGAGACATCCGCTTCTCTTAAGTACATACAGAGAAACAATTAAACTTTTACCGAGTTACTTGAAATTTACAGAGGACTGGAGAGAGGTTACGATATTAATAGTTGATACCTGATTTTGTGATATTTGGGCGGAAGAGAGGCCGCCCTTTTAGGCTTATAATTTGCTTGACATTTTCTGGGACGTTTACAAAAGATACGCTACATCACTTTTCGATATTTAGTCGGGGAGGAGGTCCTCCTCTAAAACTGCAAAAAAACAACAATTCTTAAGTTTTCTTGAAATTTACATAGGCAGTGGGGGAAGGTTATGAACGAAGAGGCAACCTTCCTTGCCCCACACTTGAAGGAAAGTTTCAAGAATTTTCAGGGAAGGTTATTGGTGCTATTCACTAAGGTGTTTGTCGATATTGTATCGGGGAAAGTGACGTCTCTTTAAAACAATAGAGCAAAATTTAAACATCGCCGATCTACTTGAAATTTACAGGGAACGTGGGAGGAGGTGATACAATTTATACATGATTTTTAAATTAGTATATGATTTTTCGATATCTGGTTGGGGAAGGGGAAAATTGAAATAAACTTTGTCGATTTACTTCGATAATGTGGTAAAATTTTTTACTATTTTTGCTTTTTTCGATTTATTGGATGGGAAACAATAATTCTTTGTATGTTATTATAATATAGTGCTTAATTTTCAGATATGTTGAGGAGAAGGATACCTTTCCTTGACAAACCACACTTAAAATTCACAAGAAATATAGAAGAAGGTACACCCTCTCCCGCCGTATTTGTACCTATAAACGAAAAATCAAGTAGTCCGATTTGTTTAAAAGAATTCAAATCTTTTCGAATTTGTTTTCAGCACGAAGGATAAGTTGACTGAGTTAATGTAAAATATTCCTCCAAATATGCTTCGGAAGGCGCAGCGAAGCGGGCCGGGTTACGCTAGTGATTGACATATTCAAATATTGCCAACCAGTTTTCTCTGATTTTATTCCACAGGCTTTGTATTATTCGCTCGGTTTCGAATTACTTGATATATAAATGGGCAAACATATTCCTCATCCCCCATTACCATTAGCTACATGCAATCTATCTAAGAAATCACATAAAAAATGCAAATGAGAATCAAAGAGCATTCATTCTATTGCCTTCATTCAGATAAGCTAAATTTGATTTGGTGCCATTTCATTGTCCGACATACTCATAGCAGCGTATAATTTCACAATATTTATTGCCTATTTTTAGGCAATGTCATATTTAATATTCACACATAAATTGTGCGTACAAAATATCAAGAGCGTAGTCATTTTTTGAAATGTAATGATTATTACAAGGAGTGATAAGGATGATCACTTCTTGTATACGTATGAGGTGTTGGATTTTTTTGGTAATGTGATTTTGTGTCTATCTTTATGACATCTGCAGAAGGTTTTATTGCTGTATTTGAACATTTCTGGCGGCGAAAAGGAAATCAAATGGAATTCAGTTTTTAATGTTTCCAATGGAATGGTGCTATAGAAATGTGACTAGAGATTGAGGCAATAGATGTAGTTTTATGATACAATGAGAAGTTTGTATTTGAATAGCCATTGGATTCATCGAAGATATTGAGGTTATAACTATCCCATAGCCCATTTATGTAAATATCGAATTTCTTAAAACATTTCTTGGATTTCAAACTCCCATCAACTTTTATCAAGTCCTTCAGAGAACCTCATGAATTTTAATCATTTTAAGCTCTATGTAAATTTCAGTTCCTTTTTATTTTTTCATATTTCTCAAAACCCCCTACAAGTATGCTCTACTGCAACCTTATCGTAGCAACCATTGGTTGCCGCAATATTTCATAGTTGCAAAATATATTTCTTTTTCGGCATTAAAGATTGGGTGTGAGCGCAAAAGGCGTCATAAATAATAATTATACAAGAAAAAGCTTAAGCTTAAGACATTTCATTAAGGAAGACTTTTGGCAATGCTATCCTTTGGCCCATTGGCATGAAACCCATATCCACCCACTGACATAACTCAAAATCATAACAGGTCCCATCTTTAGCGTAAAATATTTAACGCAACATAGACTTGAGAGGCAGGCCGCCGTGGAAAAAAATACTTACTAGTAGCGATTGTTCTACGCATTATAATTTTTGTTTAGCCCTGGAAAAGCTTAAGAAAACTGCCAAGAAAATTTTCACTGGGAACCATGTGTGCATGTTTGCTATAATTCCAGCCAAGATTTTTCACACACGCATAAGTGTACAAGTGTGGGTAGAACATAACTTTTGGCCATATACAGTGTCCTGCCAAAGAATTTAAGAGAAGCTACCTCTTATCTCTAAGGAAATAAGTCCATGAACAATTCATTTTTGACTGTGGTGAGATACAAGCTTCATTTTTGCTCTTAATGATTGTTGCGAACATACAATTATCGAAAGACAAATAATTTTTTTTGCAAAAATTGTGAGAATTAGCTAAATAGGATCGGTTTTTTTCCAAATTCAATAACATGTTTTTATGGGTGAAATCATGTACTAAATTTCAAGCGGATCAGATAAAATTTGCTCCTCACAGAGCGCCCGGAAGAACGGTTGCCACTCAAGAACAAAACATTCTACCAAAACTTGGAGAAAATTTTAGCAAAAAACTACCAAGGAAAATAGTTGCAAAATTTTATTTCTATAGAAATTTTTGTCAAAATTTTATTTTTATAAAAAATTTTCTTTCTATAAAAATTTTATTTTTATAGAAATTTTTGTCAAATTTTTTTTCTATAAAAAATGTTGTCAAAAAAAACCTTTTTTCGGAAGGTTTAAGTGTGGTTCATTGTTGGGTTTAATGAACTGCCTGAATTTATTCTGATAATTGGTTGATAGTTTTGCTGCAAGTAGAGGATGCTGATGAGGAATGTGGTAATTCCGAAACGTGCGTCCATCAAACCATCTTGAAGTCTATAGGGATTTGCCCAAATAAATTTGACAAACATTCTTTTCCTCTGTTGGTTAAACTACACTTGTAGTTTAGTCAATGCATGGTTTTAAGCTGAAATCAAAAAACAACAACAAAATTTTTTTACTTAAATTTTTTTTTTTTAAATTTTATTTCTATAGAAAATTTAGTCCAAATTTTGTTTCTATAGAGAATTTTCACAATATTTTATTTCTATAAAAATTGTTTTCAAAATTTTATTTCTATAGAAAATTTTGTCCAAATTTTGTTTCTATAGAGAATTCACTTAATATTTTATTTCTATAAAAAATTTTGTCAAAAATTTTATTTCTATAAAAAATTTTTTTTTAAATTTTATTTCTATAAAATTTTTTTTTAAAATTTTATTTCTATAAAAAATTTTGTCAAAAATGTATTTCTTTAAAATTTTTTTTCAAAATTTTATTTCTATAGAAAATTTTATCCAAATTTTGTTTCTATGGAGAATTTTCTCAATATTTTATTTCTATAGAAAATTTTGTCAAAATTTTATTTCTATAGAAAATTTTGTCCAAATTTTGTTTCTATAGAGAAATTTCTCAATATTTTATTTATATAAAAAATTTTGTCAAAATTTTATTTCTATAGAAAATATAGTCAAAATTTTGTTTCTATAATAAATTTTGTCAAAATTTTATTTCTATAGAAAATTTTGTCAAAATTTTATTTCCATAGAAAATTTTATCATAACTTTATTTCTATAGAAAATTTGTGAAAATTAGTGGGAGAGGAATAATTTGCAAAATCAACAAAACATCAAGAATTCTACCAATCTACCAAATAGTACAAAAATCTACCATTTTTGATAGAATTCTACCAACTGTGCACCCGTGCCTGGAAGGCATATCTGAGAATCGGTTTATATGGGGGCTATAAATAATTGTGAACCGATATGTATCGGGTTTTGCACGATTGTGAGATGACAATACTTACATAACGTAACATATGAAATTTCAACCAGATCAGATGAAATGAGCTCTTCCAATCTGTGGGTTGGTTTATATGGTGGATATACCTAAAACGGCCCGATATAACCCATCTGCAATATCATTTATACGTGGACCATGTTTCAAGTCGAAAGCTTATTTCGTTCCATAGTTAGGGTAATTCAACAGATGGACGGACTTCGGTGGATCGACTGGCTCGGTTTTCAAAATTTCCTATGTTTAGAGCCCTACGCTCCTTTCTTTCTGAGGACGTTTGAACATTCACCAAAGGAAATTTCAATGCCATCAAAGTATTCACCTTGAAGTACCATGATGTCCTTAACAAGTTTGGTCTTTCCAGTAATTCGGAGGGTGTAACATTAAATTTTAGAATCAGTTTTTTTTGTTCGAATATGTTTAATTTTGACACGAATAATGTCCTTCAAACGGCCGACAAAGCTATCACACCCTACACGTGTGGGGTATTTCGGCTCATTCTCATCGAAGCGCCGTCATGAGATGATCAACACTTTGGTATTTTTTTGTGCCAACTTACTTTTTTTTTCAAAATGCCACGGGCGCAAAGTCCAACGGATTGAGATCCAGAGATTTTAGTGGCCATTGTGCGATAGAAATAATGTGAGGAACCTCATTTTTAAGCTGATATTTTAAGCACATATTTTGACCCCACGATCGATAATATAACCGGGAACCGACCATCGGCCGTGACCGCGGTACACACCACTATCATCGGCTGCTTTTGAGTTCTGGTGACCAATCGAAGGTGTAAATTTTCAGCTGATTTCTATGGTAGGTAAACCCAATCATTTTCTTTGTTTACAAGTGGCCAAAGTTGGAATGGTTTCTCACTGGAAAAACTCAAATTTACGGAATTCGCCAATTTCGTGCAGCCAAAATTTGCCAGGCTCGTTCGAATCTATTTTTTGTTCTTAAACTTTTTGTAACTTCAAAAATTATAGCCTAAGCTCACTTTTACACACATCCGTTCTGGCGATATCTTTGTATCACGAGCAAGTTTTCTACCATCCCGGCTTCGATTTCGACAAAATCTGGTCATCACCTATCGGGTAATTTCTGGTGTTGCTATCGTTTTTTGTTCACTTTTTGGAGTGATATAACACCGCCAGTATCACTACAAAGAGAAATAGTGCGAAAATCGAAAGATTTATTCACATTTAAATATTGGAGAGCTCACACTATACCCACTTGTTGATTTCCAAATAAAAAACGAACACACTATAACACTTGAATAACAGAGATCAAAATGCTTGTAAAAAATAACATTTACTGTCACTTGAATAAATCCAACATCTGTCTGACGAGCAGGTTAGAAATGATAACAGTCTGAAATGAATTGCATTACATATCAGCTGAACTGTTATAACTCTTACGGCCATTTTCATATAGCTCCGTTAGGCTTTAACTGCCAGTTAACAGAAAATAAAATGGAAATATGTTCTCTCCGTTTATCTAAGCACTAACGGGGCTTCAAGAAAATGGGGGTTAATGTATTTGGGAATTTTCTTCCTGAAAACTAGAGCCACATTATCTGTAAATACAACAACTTGTATCCTGACAATATTTCAAGGCTAAAAGAATTCCTTTAAGGTGACCCTCTCCGTTCACATATTTTCGAATGTTTGCTTTTGCCAGAATGTTTAAATTACATACGTATTAATATTCCATTCAAATACTGTATTCATAAGTTTTAACCGGCATTTTGAGCATATCTATACATGTACAAATACTCGTATATTATGAAAAAGGATTAATGCATAACACACACGCACACACATACACATTCACAAACAAGGCACAGGGAAAACATGATAAAGTCCTGTTCTTATTACCAAAATGCCAAGCATGTGGGTATTCCTATGCTCGACTATGTGAGTCTGTGTATTAAGGATCTGAGTATCTGGGCATCTGTGTGAATATTCTACCATTCTACGTTTGGCTCTACATCTTCGTTGCTAGTGTTGCTTACTTAAGGTCCAAAAACAGTTTAAGTCATAATTAAAGAAAATAAATTATAATCGTTAAATGTCAGCCGTTCATTAAGTCTTACCATCCTCCACCTCCGTCATCCTCATAATTCTCACAATGTCTGTGTATGATTGTGTCTTTGAATTTCATAAGAAAACCCTCTCTGCATATCCTTTGCCCATGTTTCCGTTTTGCTACTTAAGTAAAATTCCTTTTTTTGGCAACATCTTATGTAACTTAATACCTACTCTACTAACTAAAGTGGCCATATGAGGGCAGTGGGATTAGAATATCATGTATAAGGATCCAGGCGCAAATACGAAGGGGGTGTCAGTTGTTATGAGAGGACGTTGTGTCCTTTACTGATTTGTTGTGTTTATCGTAACGACACATTTGGTTAATTTCAACTTGGGATTATTACGTAACACCAAAAAGGTCTAAATCATATTTGACAATCCGTTAGCATCCTGGAAATTTTCTTGTGTTAAGTCCAATATGAGTTGGTCTTGGTATTATTTGTTCAGCCTCAAGTGATTATATCTTAGCAGTTCCCCTTTAAATATTTAGGAATTAAAATTTCTCAAAACTTACCAATTAAAAAAGAATAAAATGAATGCAGAATTGTTATAGTTCACATTGTGTCTACAGGGTGGCTGATATGTATTTAAACCATTTTCGGGTTGCTATAATTTCCAAACCGCTTGTCTGACCGCTGACAAATTTATTCCACTGATAATAAATTATTTATAACCTTCAACACTACTATGGTACAGGGCATAATAAGTTTGTGCATTTGTATGTAACACCGAGAAGGAATAGTCATCAGAGAATGAAGCCGCCGAGTCGCGCCGCCGATTTTAGTCGTCGCCGACCCGTTTTTAGCAGTCGACGCCGCCGCCGAATATGTCGACTCAAATTTAGCCGCCAATTAATCTAAAATATTGATTTATATCAGAAAAATTTAATAATATTTGTTATAGTTTTTGCCAAAATTTTGAACTTTCCACCTTCAATGAATTAGTATCAAGTTGCTATAATAGTTTTACAAAAATTCAGATCAAAAAATTTGAATGAAATGTAAATTTGATTGCAGGATTGGTTGTACAACTAATCTCATTACAATTCGGAAAACTTCAAATTGATTTTATAATAGATAATTTTGCGCCGCCGAATAGATAATTTTTTATCGGCTTAGCCGTCAAGCCGCCGCCGCCGGAGGCAAATATTTAGTGTCAGCCGCCGCCGACAAAAATGGGTCGGCTTCATTCTCTGATAGTCATAGACCCATCTTTTAGTATAACAATCGACTTAGAATTAAATTCTGAGTCAATTTAGCGATGTCTGTCTGTCTGCCTGTTGATGTATTTTTGTGTGAAAAGTCCAGCTCGCAGTTTAAGTCCGATCGTCCTCAAATTTAGCATAAGGTCCTTTATCGGCTCAAAGACTATCCCTATTGATTTTGGAAAAAAATCGGTTTAGATTTAGATATAGCTGCCATATATATTTCTAACAGATCTGGTCATAAATGACGTATTTATCAACCGATCTGCTTTTCATTTCGTATAATCGAATGTTTTGTGTGTGAACAAACGTGGGAGTAGTTTCTAAAAGTGGACTGTAGTTAATTTTGTTAATGCAGAAGCCAAGACCATTAACCAAAAAATAAAGAAACAGAAACAAAAAAAACAGTTTTCAAGATTCAGTGTACAGATTTATTGCTGTTGCTCTCGATGATGCTTCTTACCGTCTTCGATGAAGATGTACAAGTGAAGTTGAGAATTTTAACAATAGTCTAATTGAGCAATGTTAATTAAACGATTCAGTAATGAAAAGGACAACTATTTTAATTCATTTGAGCAAAACTATTGTTGTAGAACGGATAAAAAATAGGGTTGCCGTTTTGGCTGAATTTAAAGTTAATTCATTATAATTCAATAATTCGTTATAATACTAGATAATGCAGCTCAATTCAATAATAAATTTAAATAATTCATAATTTTAATAAAAATAATAAAATTGTTGAACTAGGTTCAACATTCCGGCCGCCTTGCAGGAGTGCACCTTTAATATTGATGAGCCCCAGAAATTGTCCATCCAAAGATGGTGCTTTGTGCAATCGGCATATTGGACGAGGTCTGAATAAGTCCAGCTCGCAAAACTTTAGGGAGCTGATCGTTGCCGACTAGTATTTCAATATCCTTGGGCTGATAGTAGTGAGGGTCTGCCAGATCGGTGAGGTGATTGTATATGTTGCGTAGCTTTGGTTCGTTAGTACACTTCGGTAGAGAGGCGGGGAAACTCGATTGAATACGGCAAGTCATCTGTATTTTTATCAACGGATCATGATAGGATTCTAGATTCACAGTACAGTACTCTTGGTGGTTACGCTTTGTAGTGTGAAGGCATAGTCGATCGACCAATGACGGAAGAGTCAAAGTTTCAGCCAGACCTGAGCTTAAAAGTAATCGGACCTTTATGTTATGTCGTGATTGGCGGCCGTTGCGTCGAGTGGAGTTTCCGGAAGGTTTAGGTTTGGTATATTGGTGGCGTTTATGTGAAGAAGCTGGAGTCGTTTGTTTGTCCACGTGTACCAAAGTGTGATGGCCTTTCTGGCATACAAGACACCTTCCTCTTGACCTACACCATTCACGAGTATGACCGGTGCACAGGCAATTATAACAAAATCCTCTAGTACGAATCAATTCACGTCTCTCGGGTACTGGCATTCCTAGGAATCTGGGACAAAACTTCAAGAAGTGCCTCTCTTGGCAAATGCGACATTTTGGTGAGGTAGATGTATGGCTAAAATATGTAAGACTTATTTAATATGTGAACGGATAGAACTGAAAACTAAGCAGGCAGTATACACAGTTTAACTAGTGGACGGACTACAGTGCCATTTTTTGTTCGAATTTCCGCAACACGAATTCTAGAATCAGTACCAGAAAACACTTTTATCACTCTACCTAAACACCATTCAGTTGGTGGAAGATTATCTTCTTTCACAATAACAAAATCATTTTCTTTCAGATTTTTCTGCGCAGTCTTCAATTTGTATCGTCTTTGCAATTCAAGGAGATATTCTGATTTCCAACGCTTCGCAAATTGCATTTGCAAAGTTTTCAGGCGTTGCCAGCGATTTAAAAGGCTCAAATTGTCGGAATATTCCTCAGGTACTGCGATTAGAGCAGATCCTCGCAATAAATGACCAGGTGTGAGTGGGTTCAGTTCAAATGGATCCTCACTCATAGGTGAAAGAGGTCGAGAATTCTCATAAATTTTGCAGAATATCTGTCAAATTGGTTCAGATTCAGGTATAGCTTTCGCAGAGGCCAATGTTCTGTTCCGATTTACGTGAAATTATGCATATGGAGTAGATCTAACATTATAAATATGCACACCGAATTTGGATGAAACCGGTTCAGATTTAGATATAGCTCCCATAACATATAGCTTTGGCCCGATTTACACTCCTATGGTCCCACAGGCTAAAATTTTATCACGAGTTACGTAAAATTTTGCACAGGGAGTAGAACTAACATTATAAATATGCACACCGAATTTGGTTGAAATCGGTTCAGATTTAGATATAGCTCCCATATATCTGTCGTCCGATTTATAGTCATATGACCCAGGTAGGTAAAATTATGCACAAGGAATGTAATTAACATTTTTACTATGCACGCCAAATTTAGTTGGAATCGGTTCAGATTTAGATATAACTGCTTTATATATCTTTCGTCCGATACGTACTTATGTGGCCCCAGAGGTCAAAATTTCACTCCGATTTTATTGAAGTTTTGCACAGAGAGTAAGGCTTACATTCTTGCTATGTATACCAAATTCGGTCAAAATCGGTTCAGATTTAGATATAACTCCCATACATATATTTCGCCCGATTTAGATTCATACGACCACGGAGGACAAAGTTTCATTTCGAGAATTTTGAACTTTTGCAATGAGAGTTCAATTAAAAATTTTAGCAAATGTGTGTCTTGGGAACTTCAAAATTCATATAATAAAAATTAATTTACATCATTATAGATTTTACCAATATTAAAATGGAATCACCTTTCTTAAAGTAAAACTTGGCAAAGAAAAAAAATTCTATTCGTGTTTATATTTATGTACAAAAATAACTTCTTATCATCAAAGAAATAACGAGGCAAAAAAGCCAACATCTAAATACTACTTACCAACATTACTCACATACACACCAAAATAAGTTATATATGCATTAATATGGCTGTATCCGTAACATTCATATACATTAAGACCAGTTATCTGTATATTCATATGAGAATATACTCGTATTCTCAATGCTGAGAAAGAAAACACATTTAAATTACCATAGGGGTGCATCTTTGTTTCCGCTTCCGTAGGGTGTTTGTTTTTTTTTTTCTTCGTTTGGTTTCCTTTTTTTTCATCATATATCTTTTGCAGTTTGTTATGAATTTGTGAGTTTATGGTAACTTTGTTTTTTTTTTTTTTGTTTTTTTTTTTTGTTTTGTTCAACTTGTATGATGTAAATGGTTGCTTTTGGTTTTTCTTATATGAACAACAATAATTCATCTGACTTTTGCATATGAACAATCTTGTCTTTCGTTTTTCTTACTTCATTCTTTATTTGCGTTCATTTGGCTGTGTTGTCGGAAAGTCTATTTCTCATTTGCGATACGAGCGAAGTTCATTGGTAAAGTTAATAAATGTAATAGTCTACTTCATGACGTTTAGATTTTATTTAAAATGGGAGATAAATTTGTTCCACAAGCCATAACGCACCTCATAAGTCAGTTGAAGAAAAAAAGATAATTTATATTTTTAATATTCTTCTAAAGGCGAATTTCAAAATTACCTCTGGAAAAGAAATTGGAATTGAGATTTTTCTACATTTGTCCATAGATTATCATAAACTGTAATAAAAGGATATTATGTTTTTCTCTATCCAGAAGTAAAAAATATATTTATCAATTATATGAATATTCTGCAATATGAAGAGGGTAGGAAAAATTCTTGATTTTATATGCAAAATAAGCTGTAAATAAGTCACTATATATGAGGGATTATATGGGTTAGGTCAGGAGAAGTGTAACGTAGTTGGTCAGGGATTTTAACATTTTGCCGATATATCGAAAATTGATGCCATTTATAAAATTGTGAACAAAAATTTAAGTACAATTTCTGATTTAAATACACTGAAAAAATATTGTCGTGAGGTCAAAGATTTCATGTCTCAAATTCAAATTTTGCTCAGCATAGAAGACACATTTCTCTAATATATAGTTTTTTTCCTTGTCCAAAAGTCGATAAATTTTTCAATGAAGTCGTATTGTCCTTATAATTAAGTGATTTCACTTAAAAATAGGTATCATAACATGAAAGAAAAAATGTTTGGGCTAAGGTCAACTTAACTTTAATAATTCAGAAAAATTCTTTAGATTTAATGAAGTTGTCTTTAAATTTGTTGTCTTTTTGCATCTTGACTACAAAGCAAAAAATTGTTCAAATATAGGGCATGTTTTTCAACACTTTATTCTAAAGACGTTTTTTACTTGAAACATAGCATAATTTCTACTGGAAGTCGAGTCTTAATTTGGAAAATCAAGTTGCCGTTAACTCGTTTTTAAAGGACTTTGATAGCATATGAAGAAAAAATTCTGAAAAAGCGAAAAATTAAAATTTGCTTCCTAGAAGAAAGTACACAAAACCCAAATTTGAAAAAGAATTGGGTTTTGAAAGTATCCTTACTTGTATTCTCCGCTTCTTTGGCTCGGAATCAATACCAAAATTTTTAAAGTAAAGACAAAATCTTTGGAACCGGGCATGCTTTTTTTTCAGTGTACTTCTTATCGAGTCTATCCGTAATCTTGATCTTGAATTGTATGAGAAGTTTGTGGGCTATGGAACATAATTATTTCGTAGTCGGCGATTGATGAGTTTTACCGAACTTGTCGAGGTCACCATATATAGCAGTTCAGAATAATTTTCATCAATTCCTTAAAAAAATATTTTATGTAAAAAAAAAAAAAAATTAGTTGACTTATTTTTTATGATTTTTTTTGTGTAAGACACCAAATTCACTTCGAATAATCGCAAGAACGAGCCCTGATTTATATAAAAATAACAAGTATGTACTGTCAAAAGTTCGGCCTGGATGAATCTTACTTACTCTCTTGTATGCGGAATTGAGTCTCCAGAAGGCAAATTGAGTCTCAAAAAGGCTATATATAATTACGGACTGATATGAACCAATTTCTGCATGGTTGTTGGATACCATATACTAACATCACGTACCAAATTTAACCCGAATTGGATGAATTTTGCTCTTCCAAGGGGCTCCGTAGGTCAAATCTGGGGATCGGTTTATATGGGGGCTATATATAATTATAGACCGATTTTGACCAATTTTTGCATGGGTATTTGAGGCCATATATCTACACCATGTACCAAATTTCAACTGAATCAGATGAATTTTGGTCTTCCAAGAGGCTCCGGAGGTCAAATCTGATGACCGGTTTATATTGGGGCTATATATAATTATGGACCGATGTGGACCAATTGTTGCATGGTCATTAGACACCATATACTAACAGCATGTACAAAATTTCAGCCGGATCGGATGAAATTTGCAAAAATTGGTCCGATGTGAACCAATTTTTGAATGGTTGTTAGAGATCATATGCTGACACCATGTACCAAATTTCAGCCGGATCGGATGAAATTTGTCTCTCTTAGAGGCTCCGCAAGCCAAATCTGGGGATCGGTTTATATGGGGGCTATATATAATTATGGGCCGATGTGGACCAATTTTTGCATGGTTGTTAAAGACCATATACTAACATCATGTATTAAATTTCAGCCGGATCGGATGAAATGTGCTTCTCTTAGAGAATTCGCAAGCTAAATTTGGGGGTCCGTTTATATGGGCGCTATACCTAAAAAGTGGACCGATATGGTCCATTGTAACACCATCCGACCTACATCAATAACAACTACTTGTGCCAAGTTTCAAGTCGATAGCTTGTTTCGTTCGGAAGTTAGCGTGATTTCAACAGACGGACGGATGGACGGACCTACGGACATGCTCAGATCGACTCAGAATTTCACCACGACCCAGAACATATATACTTTATGGGGTCTTAGAGCAATATTTCGATGTGTTACAAACGGAATGACAAAGTTAATATACCCCTATCCTATGGTGGAAGGTATAAAAAATTGTACAAAGCGGAGATTACTCTATATTCACTTCCTAACCAATCCCACATACCATAAACATTTCCAGTAAATCGGAGAAGTTTAGACTTTGCTCTATTTTTTTAAAAATAGGATGTCGCTTCCTCGATTAAAAATCGAAACATAAAGTAGGGAATTTTTGTCAAGAGACCACCTTTACCCTTCCCAAAAGTTTAGATTTTGCTCTATTCTTTTAAAAAAGGGATGTCGCTTCCTCCCTTACCCTTCCCTAAAAGTTCCTGAAAATCGGGGAACTTTTCTTCATGCTTCTAAATGCCGGCAAGGGGGAGATCCACCTCCCGGCCAAATATCGAATAATAAGTTTGATTTTTTTTGTAGACACCATCCCTAACCTTCATTGAAACTCTCAAGGTAATCGGAGAACTTAATCCCAATTTTAAAAACGTCACAATTTTATCCGAGCTCCATAGACAAGTTATTAAGTCAAACGAAATAATCTATGTTAACCGGAAATTGGGTCATTTAAAAATGCTAAATAGGACAATGAGCCCCCAACCCAAATGAAACTGGGCCACAAATGTAGGGCGACGCTTCATAATGAATATCAGTCCCATGAAAATGAACCCCAAAAAAAAAAATTAGCTAAAGCATGAAATTCGACGACAAAATAAAATTAAGGCTCATTTTCTGTTTTCATTTAAAAGGCCGTTGTGAAAACGAAGTTATAGAAAAATATAAAGTTTTAAGAAAAAAATAACAAGTATATACGGCCGTAAGTTCGGACAGGCCGAATCTTATGTACCCTCCACCATGGATTGCATAGAAATTTGTACTAAAGACTGTCATCCACAATCGAATTAATTGGGTTGCGGTAACAGTTGCTGATGGCAAGGTATCTTAAAACTTCTTAACACCGTCTTCTCAATTGTAAGATAGTCCATACGGGGTATATATTAAACAAAAAAGGCCGATTAAATGCGTATATAATTCAGTTAGACAAAATTTTCTATAGAAATAAATTTTTGACAAAAATTTCCATAGAACTCAAAAAATACCGATTAAATACGTTTTTAATTCAGTTTGACAAAATTTTCTATAGAAATAAAGTTTTGACAAAATTTTCTATAGAAATGAAATCTGGACAAAATTTTGTATAGTAATTAAATTTTGAAAAAAAAAATCTATAGAAATAAAATTTTGACAAAATTTTCTATAGAAATAAAATGTTGACTAAAATTTTTATAGTAATAAAATATTTACAACATTTGCTATAGTAATAAAATTTTGACAAAATTTTCGATAGAAATAAAATTTTGACAAAATTGTCTATAGAAACAAAATTTTGGTAGATTATTTTTGAGGATCGGGTATATATAACAATAGACCGATACGGACCAATTTTGGCATGGTTGTTAGCGGCCATATATTAGCGCAATACACCAAATTTAACCACGTACCAAATTTCAACCGGATCGGATGAATTTTGCTCCACCAAGAGCTCCGGAGGTCAAATCTGGGGATCGGTTTAAATGGGGGTTACATATAATTAAGACCGGTATGGACCAATTTGTGCATGGTTGTTAATGACCATATACTAACACCACGTACCAAATTTCACCCGGATCGGCTGAATTTGAAAATTGGGGGATCGATTTATATGGGGGCTATATATATGTATATAATTATGGACCGATGTGGACCAATTTTTGCGTGGTTGTTAAATACCATATACTAACACCGTGTACCAAATTTCAACCGGATCGGATGAATTTTGCTCCCCCAAGAGGCTCTGCAAGCCAAATCTGAGCGTCGGTTTATATGGGGGCTATACTCGTATGTAAAAGTGGTCCGACATGGCTCATTTGCAATACCATCCGACCTACATCAAGAACAACTACTTGTGCCAAGTTTCAAGTCGATAGCTTGTATCGTTCGGAAGTTAGCGTGATTTCAACAGACGGACGGACATGCTTAGATCGACTCAGAATTTCACCACGACCCAGAATATATATACTTTATGGGGTCTTAGAGCAATATTTCGATGTGTGTCAAACGGAATGACAAAGTTAATATACCCCCCATCCTATGGTGGAAGGTATAAAAATGTGTTACTGAGTACGAATCTCTTTGGAATCGACTCTGTCCATAGGATAAAGTCTTAAATTCCAAGCCACGTAACAAAATCTGGTGCGATGCAATGCTTTTCAGAACAACAAAAGTGTGTTTAGTTGCCACCATTGTCAAATCCCAGAACGCGAAGTACAATCCCAAAAAGGAAATTTGGGGTTTATTTTCGTTTGATATATTGGGATTTATTTTAAAAATGCAAACGGTCCCAAAAATAAAATGAAGTTACACCCCAAAAACATAAAAAATTGGTGCTGTTGCTTGCATATAATTTTTGGGGTCGTTCACTTCATTTAGGCGCCCATATTTATAGTACCAACATTTTTATTATTCTAGTTTTTTTTGGGATAATTATTATGGACCTAACGACTCTTACCAGGTTGCTATAAATATTGATTAAAAGCTTGCTTCATATTAACTAGTACACTTCCTCTTATCATATACCATTTTATATACGAGTACTGATGAAGTTAACAAAAGGAGGGCTATAAAGAAGAACTATACATACACACGCACACTAACTGTTTGTTTATATCTCATGTTTTGGTATGAGATTGTTTAGCTGGGTTTTGCAGAATAACCGAATAACTTTGTTGTATACATGTTGTTGTTGTTGCTTTATTGCTATGACTCTTGCCATTTTTCGTAGGGAGGTGGAGTGTTCTTTCGCTAAACACGCCTTCTGGTAGGTTAGCTTTCAAACTTTGGATAGGGTTTTATGTGAGTGTGAGTAGTAGAATTTATATACACCCCAAAGTGCTTAGATTGCTTTGTATGTATTGGCGGTGGGTGGGATTTAGATTTGTATATATACACACACTTTAGCAATGTATAAGCAGGGCAAATATTGTATAGATATATTATTTATTTAGTCTGTTTTTTATGAAAAGAAGTATTTGGATATACTATGTAAGACTTTTATTACATTTACTTCCATTTATAAAAAAATAACTTCTAAGAAAGCATGAGATATATTGCAGAATATAGAACAAGCTAAGAAATGATTTGAGGAAGCATATTAAATAAAATAAATAAATTGCTAACTTATTTACACTGAAAAAATATTGTGATGCCAAAAAGTTTTTGTCCTTAAAATTTAAAAGCAAATTTTGTTTCGTTTAGAAGACGCATTTTTCTGGTGTATTGTTGTTTTTTTTTTGCTTGTCCAAAAATCAAGCAACTTATCAATGAAATCGTTTTGTACCTTTACCGGGAAAAAAAATATGTTTGAATAAGATCAATTTGACACTAATAATTCATAAAAATTCTACAAAACTGAAAATCGTTCAAAAATGGGAGATATATTCCAACACTTTTTAAGAGACTATTTTTGCTTGAAAGGTGTTATAATTTCTACTTGTAGTCAGTTTGAATTTGGAAAATTTAAGTTGAAATTAACAAGTTTGAAAGGACTTTGACAGCACATGAAAAAGAGTCAGAGAGAATAAAAACACAAGAGAACGAAACTGTGAAGCGAAACTGCGTCAGTAGGTGGCAGTCATGAGCAACATTTCTCTAATATCATACAGTTTTTGTCGGTGCTTCTCTCAAATATCATACAGTTTGCATCGGCGTCAGTTTTCTGCCGGCTTTACGAAACGTAAGGGAAATAGGCTTTACAACCTACTTTGTAGTAACAAATGTTCTTTTTTATAAATGTTTTCATTCCATTAAATTTTTTGGCAGACAATTTGAATTTATAAATGCCGATGCCTTTATAAACAATTTATCAAAACAGCGCTTCGACCGCAACGTCGGTACTACCAAAGCTGCATGCATTGTGCAACATCTAAACGGTTGACATTTGTTGTTTTTGTAGAAGAGAATTTTTCGTCCTCTTGTGTTTTTATTCTCTCTGAAAGAGTCAGAATCACGGTTGCCAGATTTTTTTCGAGAGAGATCACCAAAATTTCGAAATTATATCCCAAGTGAAATATTTTCCCCCATAAGAAATCCCCAAAGTAAAATTTATAAAATGTTTGTATACATCTAAATTTAATTCTATAAAAAAGAAAAACAATTTCACATTATCAAATTCTTTAAGAGGTAAGGACTTCAGAAAGTCGGTCAGGTGGTCACATGTTACAATTGATGTGTGTTTTGCAATAAAAATTGCCGCAAAATTTTGGATTGTCAATAACTTCTGAACCATTTCATATGTTGCCAAATAATTTCTCCCAATAAATTTGTTTATCCATAAGAACAGTGTGTTAAAATTTAGTGTTATATATCTTTGTAGTTCGGAAAATAGAGGTTAACCCTCTAATGCCCCATTTTTTTTTGCCAGCTGATTAAATTTTCAATGTTAGCGACACAAAAGCAAGACTACTAAGCAAAAAAATTTAAATCGTAAAATACAGCATATGCTACAAAGCCTCTTGAGTAGTTTCAAATAAGTTTTCTTTTTTATTTCGCCCATTTTTGTTGTCTTAAGATGTGTTTTACTAAAAGCTTCTTTATTAAATGAACGTCTTGGATATTAGAGGGTTAGCACCCAGAAAAAAAGTGTCTTCTAAACTAAAGGACAAAATGTTCATCAATTTAGTTTAGCCATTTTATTTCCATTAAGGTACATTTTTTTGAGAAATAATAAAATTTACTTGTTTCAGTAAAAAAATTCCTAAGCAGTTAGGAATTAACTAGAATAAGGCATGAAATTTTACTAATACTGTTTTCTACTGTTTGGGTATAAGAACTTACTACTGAAAAAGAAAATTTTATTCACCGATAACAAAGCATTCGTAAAAATAAACAAAAACCGAACTAAGTCCAAGTTTCCTGAAATTTAGTAAAATTTCCTATAAAATGATAATTTTAACTTCCTTTATTATAGAAAGCTTATCATACATATAAATAACACTTGGCATAGAAAAATATTTTAGTTCATTCATGCTAAGAAGTATTCAATCCTTTCAAAACTTAAGGAAACACACTCGTTAGAATATAGGAAATTTTCCTTCGTCTTCATTTTGGAATCTTCAATTAACAGGTAACATTCAGTGACGCTAACCTTTTGGGAAAAAATTGGTTTATGATTTTTTATATTTGTAGGTATTGAAATTGTAAAAGGACGACAAAATCGTAACGCAGCAACTTATTGAAAGTGAAAGGTACAAGAAGAAGAAAAATGCGGTTTACAGTTGATAACATTACATGGAAATTGGAAATAGTGGAATAATAAACTAATATTTCAAGGCCAGTCGATGTTGTTGGGTTTAAAAAAGTATATTTAATATATTAATAAAACATGTATTTTATAGAAGAAAAAAATGTTTATATAAATAACTGAATAAGTTGTATTTAAAAAAGAATGTAAGCAGTTCTAATTTTGAAGTAAACGGTTTACCACAAATATGTAAGATTTGTCCGAATGAATGAAAAAAGTTCAATAAAGTCATTCCATATATGAATTCAATTTAGTTAAATTTTTTTCACCCTGTAGTATAGTAGTACATAAATATAGGAAAATGTTAAATAATATATGGAATGCATTCTACCTAATTTGTACGAAAATCACAACGTTCAAACAAATAAAAATGACTTTGGAGCTATACGAAGTTCAACTTTCTTCACCATGAGTTCATTTTAACTTAAAGAAGGGGTCACTTTTTTTCTGGGTGTGATTTAGCTCCCAGTGACTTTTACTTGTTCCCAAATCTAAAAAAAGCGTTTTACCTCAAATGAAGATGCAATTACAGTTGTAAACCACTATTTTGAAGACCTTGAGGAAAACTATTTTAATCAAGGGATGGAATTGCTAGAAAAGTGTTGAACTAAGTGTATTGTAGTTTCAAGAGCTTATTTTGAAAAATAAAAATATTTTTGAAAGAAGTTTCCGAACCGCCCTCGTATGTTATATTAAAGCCAACAAAAAAATTATTAAAAAATCGTTTGCTTCTAAGTATTTTCACCCTTGTGATTTTTTTATACCCTGCGCCACACTGTGGAACAGGGAATTATAAGTTAGTGCATATGTTTGTAACACCCATTCTGTCTTTGGCAATAATGCTCAGGGTGGGTCCCTGAGTCGATATAACCATGTCCGTCTGTCCGTCCGTCTGTCTGTGAACACATTTTTGTGATCAAAGTCTAGGTCGCAATTTAAGTCCAATCGCCTTCAAATTTGGCACATGTTCCTAATTTGGGTCAGAGTAGAACCCTATTGATTTTGGAAGAAATCGGTTCAGATTTAGATATAGCTCCCATATATATCTTTCGCCCGATATGCACTGATATGGACCCAGCAGCCAGAGTTTTATGCCGATTTGCTTGAAATTTTGTGCAAACATAACACTTGGTCGTATAGTTAAGTGTGCAAAATTTGATTGAAATCGGTTCGGATTTAGATGTAGCTCCCATATATATCTTTCGCCCGATATGGACTTATATGTCCCCAGAAGCCAGATTTTTGGCCGAATTTGGTTGAAATTTTGCACTAGGAGTACAATTAGTAGTATAGTCAAGTGTGCAAAATTTGATTGAAATCGGTTCAGATTTAGATATAGCTCCCATATATATCGTTCGCCCGATATGGACTAATATGGTCCTAAAGCCGGAGTTTTGGCCCAATTTGGTTGAAATTTTACACAGGGAGTAGATTTAGCATTATAGCTATGCGTGCCAAATTTGGTTGAAGTCGATTCAGATTTAGATATAGCTCCCATATATATCTTTCGCCCGATATGCACTTATATGGACCCAGAAGCACAAGGAGTACAATTGGTAGTATAGTCATGTGTGTAAAATTTGATTGAAATCGGTTCAGATTTAGATATATCTCCCATATATATTTTTTCTGATTTCGACAAAAATGGTCAAAATACCACTGCTTAGTCGAAAAGTTGTAAAAATGACTCAAATTTTCCTTTATTTCTAATACAAAAATATCGAGCGATAAATCATAAATAAACTTTTGCGGAGTTTCCTTAAAATTGCTTCAGATTTTAATGTTTCCCATATTTTTTTACTAAAATTGTGTTCCACCCTAGTGTATTAGCTGACTTAAATTCTGAGTCTATATATTTTGTAGAAGTCTATCAAATTCTGTCCAGATCGAGTGATATTTAAATGTATGTATTTGGGACACACCTTTATATATAACCCCCAACACATTTGACGAATGTGATATGGTATAGAAAATTTAGATGTACAAAGTTGTGTAGGGTATAATATAGTCGGCCCCGCCCGACTGTAGACTTTCCTTACTTGTTTTTTGTTGATTTTTACAACTCAGCCGATAACCATGGAATTCAGAACACCACATTTTAATGTTTTTGGATTTGTAGCAATTAGTTCATTGGATGTAAATAGAAGATCCGAATTTGAATTTGATAACAAAATTATTTATAGATGCTAGTAGGCAGCGCCGGTGCAAATATATTCTGCTATGATAAAAAAAAAACAAAAAATCAAGAACACATGGAATATGTCCAGAAACATCGTATATATATTGTATAATATATTCTCCAAGAAGTTCCAGAAACAACAATAAAACCTTAAATGTTGAAACTGAAAAAAAAAAATCATTAGATTCATAAATAGCAAGTGCAAAAATCATGGTATTATTCTATTTAACAAATATTTTGATTTTTTTATAATTTAAAATCTTACTCCAAACATGTATGCAGACAAGCATTTGAATGTGTTACGTAACATAACATCCATTTAGGAGTATAGCTGCTTAAAAATGATAAGTCTTTTGCTATGGCCACACTGGGCAAATATTTGACAGAAACCAAAAACGAATCCGTCGCCACAGCTAAATCAGCAAACATTTTTAGCTCATATTGGATATATAACATCATGGTAGGATTATTTTCCAAAACCCGTATCCAGATATTAGGAAAATGGTTCTGGGAAAATGTTTGACACTTATTTTGGTCAAATATTTGCCTAGTGTGACCATAGCCTTTGTCTCATATTCACAAGTACCCGGTGCGTATAAGTGATGTTTTAGCCAAAACTCCAATGTTCATACGCACCCCAATACCATCGCCCGCAGTTACAGTTGAAATAAAACACTCCAGTTGTAATTACTTAATTTTCACATAAATTGTTGTTGTTTATTCATTTTTAATATTTATAATCCGATTTAATAAAATTAATTGATTTATTATACTTAATTTTATTCTTAAATTTCTTTGATGTTTTATTCTCATTTTTTTTCCTATATAATGCTGATGCTCATATTATGGGTATGTAATAAAGTGTGTGTGTGTGTGTTTTTTTATATTTCATAGTAATTAAAGGGATATTTTTATTAAATTTCTGTATAGTTTATGTATATAGAGAGAGATAGCTGAGGAAATAAATGTTGATAATAATATTAAACACTATCATAATTAATACTTAAACCCTACTTACTGCGATGATAATTGCGATGCATTAAAAGGTTTTATTAATTTTTTGTTTGTTTGTAATTTATAGATATTTGTATGTATGTATAACTATGGACTACATATATGTATGGGATTTTAGGGGGTTACCCTTTTTTATGTAAAAATGATTACATTATTTGTTTTTTATACAAGAAAACAATTTTGTTTTTTTGATAAAATATAAAAAAAAATAAAACAATGGAATAAACTAAAATTTAAACAAATTTTCAAACAAAAGGTAAAACCCTAAAGATTATATATGTTAAGGCATTAAATACCAATTAAAAAAATGGAAATTATTTGTTTTTTGATATACGTTTTTCTTATATTCTTTAAATCTGTGTTGCTTGGAAAAAAACCTAATTTTTTTTCCAACATCCCTAAAAAAACTTAAAACAAATAAGGCATGGATTTTTTTTTGGTTTTCTTAATAAGAAACTCAAAAATACTTAATTAAAAAAACTCATTTATAATTATTCTATATGTATATAGAAAGTTTACCAATTTTTGGTAATTTTCTTATTTTAGAAAAAAAAAAATAATAAAATATATTATATTATAATAAAAATAAAAATGAAATGCCATCTTTGGTAACTTAATTGAATTATTTGCTAATTATTTGATTTAATTTGAAATTTTAAACTACTCTAAAATCTAATAAATGTCGTGCAACATCATATATGTGCAACGTTTAACTGGGATTTTTATTACTTGGCGTCATGTCTCGAAAGTATTTTTTTTTTCTTTTTTTAATTTTTTTTATAAATTATTTTTATAGAACTTAATTTGCATGCAAAATTATTTGTCTGTTGTTTTTTTTTCTAGAATTAAATTTTTTTTTGTTTTATGTACCTAAAAATTGCAAAAGATTTTGTGTGATTTTTTTCTCATGGAATTTTTTAACAACTTTAAATTATTATGAATTATGATTTTTTTATTTCTAAAAAAAATTGGCTGGTTATATTTGTTGTTTTTTTTTTGTAAATTACTTTTTATAATTTACAAAAAATATTGATATGGTATTTCTAATTTTTAATTTATTAAAGTATATTTTTTATTTATTTATAAACAATATTGCCATTTTATTAATTAATTAAAATATTCATCACCATACTTTTAATCACGTTCTTCATATTTATGTACAAATGAATTTAATCCACTCAGTTGGGAACATTGATTAGTATCGTACAATGACATCTTGAGGCGTTTGCATTTAGCGCGACGATTCTTGAACCAAAATTGGACATTTTTACTTTCCAGACGGGGGAACTTTTGTCTGTAATTTAAAGAAAAGAAAATTATATTTATATAAAAAATAATTAATAAATAAAAATAAATTCAATAACTTTTGTTGCGGAAAGAAACCAAATAAAAAGCCTTTGACAAAGAACAAAAGCTCCTAATATTCTTTATCGCATCAAATTTGCGATACTAAATTCAATAACTTGAGGAAAGAAAAATTAATAAATAGGGAAAAAGCCCCTAATATTTCTTATTCCATGAAATTTTCGAAATTAAACTATTTTTTGGAGCCCCTTGGAAGAGCAAAATTCATCCGATTCGGTTGAAATTTGGTATATGGTCTCTAACACCTATGCAAAAATTGGTCCATATCGGTCAATAATTCTATGTAGCCCCGATTTAAACCGATCCCCAGATTTGACCTACGGAGATCTTGGAGGAGCAAAATTCATCCGATCCGGTTGAAATTTGGTACGTTGTGAAATTTGGTACATTGCGCTAGTATATTGCCGCTAACAACCATGCCAAACTTGGTCCGTATCGGTCTATAGTTATATATATAGCCGACCTTCCAAAAAAAATCTACCAAAATTTTATTTTTATAGAAAATTTTGTTACAGTTTTATTTATTTTATTTAAAAAAATAAATAAATAAACAATACAATATTTTGTCAAGATTTGATTTCTATAGAAAATTTTGTCAAAATTTTACTACAATACAAAATTTTTTCACGATTTTATTTCTATAGAAAATTTTGTCAAAATGTTATTTCTATAGAAAATTTTGTCAAAATTTTATTTCCAAAAAAAATTTTGTCAAATTGAATTATATACGTATTTAATCGGCCTTTATGTGTAATATATACCCCGTTTGGACTAACTTACAATTGAGAAGTCGGTGTTAAGAAGTTTTAAGATACCTTGCCATCGGCAAGTGTTACCGCAACCCAAGTAATTCGATTGTGGATGACAATCTTTAGTACAAGTTTCTATGCAGTCCATGGTGGAGGGTACATAAGATTCAGCCTGGCCGAACTTACGGCCGTATATATTTGTTTTTACTCACCTATAGGGCATTGTATTCAAATCCTCTGTATACTTCAAGATCAAGCTATGCGATGGATGTGTATTCATGGCAAACCATTGCTCCAATTTTGGCACCTCTGTCACTGGATCGATAAATGTACGATTACGCTTACGCCTCTCCTCACTGGAAATATTCGATAAATTGAGGCCACCACCAGCCATCAAGGGGTTAGGTTGCATGCCAGCAGCCGCCGCGGCAGCTGCTGCATGATGGGCAGCAGCAGCATGAGGATGAGCGGCAGCTGCAGCGGCTTGACCAAATCCTGGCATATAATGGCTCATATACATAAACGATTGAGAGAACATATTATTTGGCACCATGGGAAAGGGTAAATCTTTACGTTGGGCAGCCACCATGGGATTCGTCATGTCGGGTGAGGGTGATCGAAAACCATCTAAATGACTAACATCATTGTCATCATCATCGTCATCCATATCAAGATCTTCATCATCATCTTTGGACGAGTCAGCCTTGGGTGATGAGGGCCGTGAAACATTATGGGAATTATCCAATGATGTGTTGTTGTTATTGCTGCTGCCATTATTGTTGTTATTCAAAGAATTGGAAGAGTTATTATTGGCTTCACTGTCATTTTGGTGCTCATTCTCATCGTCCTCATTATTGCCTGCTGCTGTGGTATCAGTGGCATTACCCGATCCACTGGATCCATGACCTTCACCGTTATTGGTTTTCTCTTTACTATTGCTTGCAGAATCGTATTTTTCTCTATCCTCATAACCTCGTCCCGGGGAGGGATCATTATGGGAATCATTGAGATTTTCCGTTTTGGTTTCATTCTCATTTAGACTGGAATTTCTATTTTCCGTGTTGTGTATATCTTTGTTGTGTTCCTCATCGGGTGAACTCTGGTGACGTTCATGTATGGTCAACGATAGGGGCAGTTGGGGGGAATTAGGTCGACTTTGATCATCATCCAAATCATCTGAATGTTGCGACATGGTATCAATATCCTCCGATTTCAAACTCAAAGGACTTTTCATGAAATCATTGGATAACGATAGATTTCCCATACTAGAGCCAATCATTTGCTGTTGGCTACTCATGCTACCGGTACTACTGCCACCCGAAGTTTGCCCCAATTGGCTGTGTTGACCCAAATAGCCATTCATAGCCGCTTGCATAGCCCCAAAGCCACCACGCATTTCAGCTCGTTTTTGTGCTGCCCTAGCATTTTTGAACCAATACACAACATTATTCACATCCAAAGGCTTGCGACCCCGCCTCGATTCCAAGGCATTCAATTGCACCACATATGCCTGAATCTGTTGCCGGGATGGATGTGGATTTTCCTGAAACCATTTCTGTAGACGTGGCAATTCCATTTCAGGATCAAAACTTGTGCGCATACGTGTCTTCTGATTGGAGAATTGAGAATGCGATAAGCTGGCATGATGATGCATACTGGCATGCATGGCCGGATGTACCATCATATTGGCATGATGTGAACTTGGTGTACCGGGCAAAACGCTACCCGTATGATGACTATTGGAATCGTTGAGCAAAAGGGATTCACGTGATGCACTAATACTGCTGGGAACATTACCACCACTAACCGAAGAGGCAGCATGAAGACCTGCTTGTGCCGCTGCGGCAGCAGCAGCAGCAGCTGCCAGCGCTGCTGTACCCATATTATGTTCCATTTCATTATTCACTCCCGCTGGGGGTGCACCCATAAAGGGTAATAGTTTGGGTGTCATTGAGGCTTGAGGAGATAGTTGATTGGACCACCATTGGTCGAATTTACGGCGTAATTCTTCGGGCATATCACCGCCGGGAAAAGCAAAGGGATTTTGATATGAACTGCGGCAAATTTGTGAAAGGGTTACCTGAAACGGGAATAAGGAAAAAATGATATGAATGTGTTTTCGAGAAGGAACAATAAGTGCAGAATATAAAAAACCAAAGACAATGATGGGAAATTGGCATGCGTCACACCAAATGTTGCATTGACGGTGTTAGTTTCATACATGTTTGTAATTTTTTATTTGTTTTTCGTTTTTTTTTTTAAATGAAAAATTTAATTTTCTTAATGAAACATTGTTAAATTTTAGGCAACAACAAAAAAATTACATTTTCCCCTTTATGGAAATTTGTTTCCTGCACTTAATTTATTTTTATTTGCATTTTAATGCTATGTCAATACTTGTCGTATACGTGTTTGGTTCGATAAACGAAAAGTATGGACCTAACAACGTAAATGGTATGATGTGCTCAGTAGCCAATTTCCCATCTTCTTATGTGTATTGTCTTTGATAAAAACAAGTGTATGTTTTGTTTAGTTTTTTTATTTTGAGTTCTAGAGAAAATTATATTCAACCGGACAATCTCATCTTAAGTTATTCAGGGTTAGTGATTTGGCTTTGGATTTATTTTAAATTTGTCTAAGGGAAAATTAATTTTAGTTGATTTTAGCATAGATATGTGGTTTTGGATTTAGTTATGAATCACTTTACAAGTTTGACGAAAATTACAAAGGTTTTTTGATTTTACTTTTTCTAAGAATTTTACTGAGAATTTTTTTTTTATAATTTAAAAAAAAAAAATACGGCTTTTTTTACATTAGAAAAATTTTTGTAAAAATTATAAAAAAAATATTCTCAGTAAACTTCTTAAATTTTTTTTAATTATAAAACCTTGCAATTTTCTCAAAATTTTAAATTAGATCATAACTTATTTCAAAATAACATATCTTCGCTAAAATCAACTAAAATTAATTATTCCTTGAAATTTTTTTTTTAAAATTATAAAAAAACCAATTCTCAGTAAAATTCTTAGAAAATTTTTAAATTATATAACCTTGCAATTTTCCTCAACATTTTAAATTAATTCATAACTAAAGCCAAAATCACATATCTTGGCTAAAATCAACTAAAATTAATTATTCCTTGAACAATTTAAAATTAAATCCCAAGTCAAATCACTTGCTCCGAATAACCTAAGGTGGGACTGTTCGATTGTCCTTAATCTTCGTCCGAGGTCTAAAGTTTAGCTTTTAATTTTTATAATTTATATTCACTAAAAACTGTCAACGTAGATTTCACATGAGCAAGTTTTGTGATAGTACGTGAAAAAAATGTTTTGTGATATTTAAATCCTATTTATTATCACTTTTCAAATCAAAATCGCTAAAATGATTGATTACATATTTTATACGATGGACTAACTGTTCTATATTTTTGCTAAGACAATTATCATTATATGACGCCATAAAAATGACAAGTCATTTATACAACCCTATTGTATATAAAAATAAATAAATAACTGAATATTAGATCATGGGTTAGAAATTATTTTTTTTATTAAAAATTAATAAATTCCATTAAAAAAAAATAAATAAATAAAAACATTTGTGATATAAACATTAACTTCATAAAATAGAATTTTTCCACTATATCCGATGCAAATTACAGTTAGCATTTTTTTAATTTTAAAATCTGTTGAAATTTCAAACATACCAAAGAATTAAATGATACCACCTCTAATTATAAATCAAAATAGAAGTGGTTCTGCACGTAATCATAAACTTAATCACTTGGCAATTGCATTTGATACTTATTACCCATAGCCAACCATAGTCATTCCAGTAATGATGAGTCTCTACTTGGGTTTATTGTCATTGTCAGTACAGGGTTTAAGTGATTTTTTATTAGAAATCACCAAAAGCTTTAGATAGGTGATGAGTAGGTCTATTTCGAATTTTTGTTTTTGTTCATTGTTGCAGGTATTTGTTAGACGACTAACCCTTGATAAGAGTCTTATCTTCATAAGTGATTACAATTATTTCCTATTTGAAATTTATATTGAAAAAGCAAAGCGTTAACATATGAAGTAGTAGTAGGGAATCACAGCAATGCCATAAAATGGAATCGTTAATCTTTTTATCTATAATTTTTTGAAATCGCGGCGAAAATCCCTTTAAACCTTTGGTTATCTAAACTAACGATGACCAAGCATTATGTGGGGGAATTACTGGCTTAGTATGGTTGGAAACACGTAGTTTATGTATAAGAAGCTAATCTTTTATTTGGGTTCGAAAAATGTAGATTCAAATTAAAAACTGAATTGCTCGAAAAAAATTCAATTAAATGTAATATAAACAAAATAAATGTATATATTTGGATTAAAACTACCAACAAAATTATTATTAATATTAAAACTATAAAAAACTAAAATTGATATTAAACTAATTAAAGTCATTAAATTAAAGTTCAAAATTAAAATATAAATTAAACCCCAGCAAACCAAGCTGTGAACATTTCCTTTTTGGATCCAGAAGTGGAGCAAAATTGGCTCAGATGCAATGAATTTTACATTGACTTAGTTCTTCACATGTGATGTTACTTCAGAAATCTTTACAAAAATACATTTTGAATAATAATAGCAAATATTTTATCGTAAATTCAAAGCCTGCAGAAATGTATTGACAATACAGTAAAATATAGAAAATTTATATATTTTTGCGGAAGCTTTGAAAAACAAAGGATTTTTACATAGAACTTTTTTGATGTACATTAAAAGCAATGATTTAGGAAGAGATTCCAGATTTTTTGCTATGAAGATATTTTTAACTGTTTTCAATATGGCCAGAATATGTTTCTCTTTTGGTCTATACATTGTTTAATAATTAACTATAATGTTATGTTAAATTAATTAAATGGAATTAAAATTAAGATGCTATAGCCACAATGATACATCTTCCCAATTGGATTTCTTTGTTTGTTTTTTTTTTTGTTATTTTTTTATTTGCCTGGAATTCATCTCACATTAGTTGCGCTAGGTAAATAAAAATTTAAATATCCACTTTAAAATTCATGCGTCTTAGATTCTAAACAATTTGGTCCGTATTTTAAAACCCAATGATTTAAAGCAGTAAATATTCGGTACAAATAAAAGCTTTGGCCACCCAGGACCCTTCCTAGCTACAACATAATATAATTTAAACTTATTTCATATATAAAATATTTCTATTCTATTTAATTATTATATTACTGATTTATATTCTGATATCATTTTCTTATTTAACATCATTTATTTTAATACTGGTAAAATTTATAGTGATTAAATTTAGTGTAATCAATATTAAGTAAATTTTATATAAATATAAAATAAACATAATCAATGTTAAAATCCAAATAACTGAAGTATGTTAAAATTACTTAATTAAATTAAATGAATTAAAAAACATTAATTTCATTTTTACGTTTTTTACTTTAAGGTGAGTATTAAGCTCGGGTTTAGCCGCTAAAATTGCCATTTTTTCACGATTACTTTTCTTTAATAATACTTTTTAAGGAATACAAATTTTGTGAAAACTTGCTTTGGGCTATTCCCCATCAAGTTATAATAAAATCTGCAACAAATATGTATAATTTTATGCCTTTTTTTACTGATTATTTTTCACTTTAGTGAAAAAACTCGAACTTAATACCCACCTTTAGTTGACATTTTTTGTTTTATCCTTTTTATTTTTATTTAAATAGTTTCTACTTACAAAAAAAAAAAACATGTGTTAAATTTTCCCAATTTTTATGAATTTCTATACATTTTTATGTTGAATCTTATGTGTGGTCTTCATTCCAGGAATCGTAAATGTTTATAAATTTAATGAATGTTAGTTTACATATAATTTAATAAAAAATCTATAATTTTTACTTGATTTTTTAGTTTAAATTCCTTTATTTTTTATTTTATCCTATTTATTTACATTTTATGTAGTTTTTACTTTAAAGAAAATTATTATGGTTTGAATTGTCTGTGCCACACTGTGGAACAGGGTATTATAAGTTAGTGCATATGTTTGCAACACCCAAAAGGAGGCGAGATAGACACATGGTGTCTTTGGCAATATTGCTCAGGGCCGGCCCCTGAGTCGATCTAGCCATGTCCGTCTGTCCGTTCGTGTGTCAGTGAAAACATTTTTGTGATCAAAATCAAGATCGCAGTTTTAGTCCAATCGCCTTCAAATTTACCACAAGTTGCTGTTTTGGGTCAGAAAAGAACGCTATTGATTTTGGAAGAAATCGGTTCAGATTTAGATATAGCTCCCATATATATCTTTCGCCCGATATGGACTTATATGGCTCCAAGAGCCAGAGGTTTACACCAATTTTATTAAAATTTTTCACACAAAAAACAAGTAGTACTGTAGCCAAGTGTGTCATATTTTATTGAAATCGGTTCAGATTTAGATATAGCTCCCATATATAACTTTCGCCCGATGTAGACACATATAACCACAGAGACCAAAGTTTTATTACGATTTAGTTGAAACTTTGCTTAGGGAGTAGAATTAAGGTTCTTGATGTGCGTGCTAATTTTGGTTGAAATCGGTTCAGATTTAGGTATAGCTGCCATATACATCTTTCGCCCGATTTCCCGTAATATGACCATAGAGGTCAAAGTTGTAATTCGATTTACGGGAAATTTTGCACAGGAGTACAATTAACATTATAGCAATGAATATCAAAGTAGGTTGAAATCGGTTGAGATTTATATATAGCTTCCATATATATGATATTCCAATTTGGGGAAAAATGGCCAAAATACCCACATTTTCCTTAGAAAATCGCCACTGCTAAGTCGAAAACTTGTAAAAATGACACCAAATTTCCTATAATTCTAATACACATCTGTGGACCGATAAATCATAAATACAATATTGCAAAGTCGCCTCAAAATTGGTTCAGATTTAAATGTTTCCCATATATTTTTACTAACATTGTGATCCACCCCGGGACATTAGCAGACTAAAATTTTAGGTCTATCGATTTCGTAGAAGTCTAACAAATTTTTGTCCAGATCGGGTCAGATTTATATATATATATATATATATATATATATATATATATATATATATATATATATATATATATATATATATATATATATATATATATATATATATATATATATATATATATATATATATATATATATATATATATATATATATATATATATGTATATGGGAACATACACTTTTATACATAGCACATAACAAATTTGAAGGATTTGATATAGTATCGAAAATGTGGATCTACAAAGTGCTGCAGGGTATAATATAGTCGGCCACGCACGACTTTAGATTTTTCTTATTTATTTATTTTTATACCCACCACCATAGAATGGTGACGGGGGTATAATAAGTTTGTCATTTCGTTTGTAACACATCGAAATATCGATTTCCGACTATATAAAGTATATATATTTTTGATCAGGGAGAAATTTTAAGGCGATATAACGATGTCCGTCTGTCCGTCTGTCTGTCTGTCTGTTGTAATCACGCTACAGTCTTCAATAATGAAGCAATCGTGCTGAAATTTTGCACAAACTCGTCTTTTGTCTGCAGGCAGGTCAAGTTCGAAGATGGGCTATATCGGTCCAGGTTTTGATATAGTCCCCATATAAACCGACCTCCCGATTTGGGGTCTTGGGCTTATAGAAATCGTAGTTTTTATCCAATTTGCCTGAAATTTGAAATCTAGAGGTATTTTATGACCACAAATACGTGTGCCAAAAATGTTGAGTATCGGTCCATATTTTAGTATAGCCCCCATATAGACCGATCTCCCGATTTTACTTCTTGGCCTTATAGAAACCGCTGTTTTTATTCAATTTATCTGAAATTGGAAATCTAGAGATATTGTAGGACCACAAATACGTGTACCAAAAATTGTGAGTATCGGTCCATGTTTTGGTATGGTCCCCATATAAAACGACCTTCCGATTTGGGGTCTTGGGCTTATAGAAACCGTAGTTTTTATCCAATTTGTCTGAAATTGGAAATCTAGAGGTATTTTAGGACCATAAAGAGGTGTGCCGAAAATGGTGAGTATCGGTCCATATTTCGGTATAGCCCCCATATAGTCCGATTTCCCGACTTTACTTCTTGGGCTTCTAGAATCCGAAGTTTTTATCCTATCTGCCTGAAATTGGAAATCTAGAGGTATTTTCGGGTCATAAAGAGGTGTGCCGAAAACGGTGAGTACCGGTAGTATAGCCCCCATAAGAACGATCTCCCGATTTAACTCCTTGGGTTTCTAGAAACCATAGTTTTTATCTGATTTGCCTGAAATTGTAAATATTCTGGTATTTTAGGCTCACAAAAACGTGTATCGGATTAAGTTTTTATCGATCCAGTTGATAATGCCTCCACATAGACCGACTTCACTTCTTGAGTGTGTAGAAGGCGTACTGATCATGAAAATTGCTTGAAACTCAATGTAAAATTTTCAGATTTTACTTCTACAGATTTAAGATTTCAAATCAAGACGTTATTTTATAATTTTCTTACACACTTACAAGAGATGTTAATGATTCCTCTAAAACTCAAACAAAAATGGTTCTTATAAATCCAGAATCTGATATAGTCCTCATAGGTGAAATCTTTAAATTTATCTTCGGGAAGTGTCCTCAAGTCCTCAAGCCCTCCTGAAATTTCAAAGGAAACCCTAATATTTGGTTCATGGTGGTGGGTATTTAAGATTCGGCCCGGCCGAACTCAGTGCTGTATATACTTGTTTTGATTTAGTATTGCTCAATTTTCTATTTTTTTCCTTTTTATTACAAAAATATTATGTTATAAATTGTCCCAATTTTTTTATTTATTTTTATGAGTTTAATATTCATACTATTTTATTTTATTGATTTTATTTGCATTTTATATAATTTTTACGTTAAAGAAAATTATATTTTAAATTGTCTAAATTTTTCTGAATTTCTATACATTATAAACATTTTTTATATTGAATCTCATGTTTGGCCTTCATTTCAGGAATCATACATATGATTATGTTATATTATAATATTAAAATATAAATATTTATTAAAAATTTTATGTTTTGAAATCACGCTAATTTGTGACGTGTATACATTTGTACCGTATACCCAAATGTTAATGGCAATAACATTATTTTTATGGCTTAGCGAATCCCAACCACTTGAGAATTTTATTAAAGCTCCAAAAGGAGGTAAAATTCCAATATATACCATTATAGTATACAACACCCCATCATAGATTGCATGGTGGTGAAGGGTTTACTGTGATTTTTATGGCGTCTATTTAGTTTTTGAGGTGTCAATTGGTTTACTCAATATTATTGTTATTATTACTATTGTTACTATTATTATTATTGATATATTAACCTTATAGTAGATATTGATATCAAAATGGAGCTGGTAGCAGTGAGTTAATGGTTATCGATTGTTTTGCGAATATAGATCAATTAGGAGGCCAATGGATTTTTAAATTTAAAGGAATACCATTTAGAGTCCAATAAAAACATTTCTTTATTTTATTTTCTTAATTGGCATTTTAAATCAGTATATGGACATGCAGAGAATTTAAGGACTCTGATATATTATTCATTTTTTTCTAATTTAGTATTTAAAATTTTTTATGTATCCTCAAAAAAAAAAAAAAAAAAAAAAAAAAACAAACGAATGACTACCAAACGCATTTCTATATCATGATACCAAATATTTTAAAAGCAGTGTTATATCATAATTGGCATCTAAAATATATTTTTATTTTTTAAATAAGAATTTTTGTTACGACCATTTTTATTTTTGCTGGGAAAAATACATATCTTGTTATTTTTATTTTCACAGTCCTCATTGTTTTCATTATTATTTCTCACCGTGTGTGGGTATAACACGTCATAACCTCTTCAATCTATAATGACTGGCCTTTATCATAGCATGTGAAGAGTTATTAGTTTAGGGATTAAATATGGCTGTGGGATTAACAATGAATTTTACCCATTGATTTGTATTGAGTTTGTCCATGTTATTTTCCCCATACTCTTTTACGTTGTTTTGTTTTCTTGTTCTCGTTGTGTTTTTCTTCATAAAGCTTTGTCAATAGGTATTAGCGATATGCATGAAATGAAGCTAACAACGATTGATTGTGCAAAATATGGCCAACGAGGATGACACAAATCACCAAAATGTCTGATATCAAATGATTTATATTCCAAATCAATACGTAATTTCCATTTTGACATTGAATTGTGAATAGTTTTGGATAATATTGAGTATTTTCGAATGATATACCACACAACATATATTGTAGAAAATATTTTATGAAAAAAAAATCGAAGAATTTTTGCCGGAATTTTTAAAACAAAAAATTATTATTATTTTTTTTTTTTTTCAAAATATATAGAAAATAAAAAAAATGTTATGTTAACACAAATTTTTTCTTCGAAATAAAAAATTTTCTTATTTATGTCTTTAATAAATTTTTCTTCAACTTGATTATAAATATTAACTCATTTGTACTAAGTCACCAAACAACTTTCAAATCAACACACATTTTTTTTCATTGTAAGAAGGGTTTTAGACGATGCAATAATTGCATGCAATAATTGCACGCAATTCTTGTTTGTAGGCAAACGGGGTAGAGAAGCAAAGGGGGTAGAAAAAATTTCATGTTTTCCGTTCCTCTTGCAATTTTTTGACATTTCTGAAACTTGAAATTTCAAGCGATTGCATGAAAAATTTCAACGTATAAATGCTGAAGTTTTTAAGAAGCAACTTTAAAAGAGAATACAAAAAATTGCACGCAACCAATTGCATCGTCTAAAACCCCTCTAAGTTTATTGAAAAAAAAAATGTGTCAGCATAATTAAATTAGTTTGTTACATAAATTTAATTTGGAATTATAGATTTTGTAGCTAGATCTATAAAAATTATTATGAAACAAGTATATACGGCCGTAAGTTCGGCCAGGCCGAAGCTTATGTACCCTCCATCATGGATTGCGTAGAAACTTCATCTAAACACTGCCATCCACAATCGAATTACTTAAGTTGCGGTAACGCTTGCCGATGGCAAGGTATCTTAAAACCTCCTAACACCATCTTCTAAATTGTATGTAAGTCCATACGTGGTATATATTAAATCAAAAAAGATCGATCCAATACGTATATAATTCAGTTTAACAAAGTAGACATAAAATTTTGACAAAATTTTCTACAGAAATACAATTTTAACAAAATTTTCTATAGAAATAAAATTTTCACAAAATTTTCTATAGAAATAAAAATTTTGACAAAATTTTCTATAGAAAGAAAATTTTGACAAAAATTTCTACAGAAAAAAAAATTTAACAAAATTTTCTATAGAAATAAACTTTTGACAAAATTTTCTATAGAAATAAAATTTTGACAATGTTGAAAATTTTATTATGAACCGAATAAAATTTTAACAAAATTTTCTCTAGAAATAAAATTTTGACAAAATTTTCTATAGAAATAAAATTTTGACAAAATTTTCTATAGAAATAAAATTTTGGTAGATTATTTTTGGCTCTAGTGGCAACCATGATTATGAACCGATATGGACCAATTTTTGTGTGATTGGACCAATTTTGGTATGGTTGTTAGCGACCATATACTAACACCACGTGTCTAATTTGAACCGGATCGGATGAATTTTGCTCCTCCAAGAGGCTCCGGAGGTCAAATCTGGAGAATGTTTTATATGGGGGCTATATATAATTATGGACCGATATGGACCAATACTGGCACGGTTGTTAAAGATCATATACTAACACAATGTTCCAAACTACAGCCGGATTGGATGAAATTTGCTTCTCTTGGAGACTTCGCAAGCCAAATCTGATGATCGGTTTATATGGGGGCTATATACAATTATGAACCGATGTGGACCAATTTTAGCATGGTTGTTAGAGACCATATACCAATATCATGTACCAAATTTCAGGCGGATCGGATGAAATTTGCTTCTCTTTGAGGCTCCGCAAGCCAAATCTGGGGATCGGCTTATATGGGGGCTGTATATAATTATTGACCGATGTGGACCAATTTTTGCATGGTTGTTAGAGACCATATATCAACACCATGTACCAAATTTCAGCCGGATCGGATGAAATTTGCTTCTCTTTTAGGCTCCGCAAGCCAAATCTGGGGATCGGTTTATATGGGGGCTATATATAATTATGGACCGTTGTGGACCAATTTTTGTATGGTTGTTAGAGACCATACACCAACACCATGTACCAAATTTCAGCCGGATCGGATGAAATTTGCTTCTCTTTTAGGCTCCGCAAGCCAAATCTGGGGATCGGTTTATATGGGGGCTATATATAATTATGGACCGATATGGACCAATTTGTGCATGGTTGTTAGAGACCATATACTAACACTATATACCAAATTTCAGCCGGATCGGATGAAATATGCTTCTGTTAGAAGCTCCACAAGACAAATCTGAGGGTCCCTTTATATGGGGGCTATACGTAAAAGTGAACCGATATGGCCCATTTTCAATACCATCCGACCTACATCGATAACAACTACTTGTGTAAAGTTTCAAGCCGATAGCTTGTTTCGTTCGGAAGTTAGCGTGATTTCAACAGACGGACGGACGGACGGACGGACATGCTTAGATCGACTCAGAATTTCACCACGGCCCAGAATATATATACTTTTTGGGGTCTTAGAGCAATATTTCGATGTGTTACAAACGGAATGACAAAGTTAATATACCCCCATCCTATGATGGAGGGTATAAAAATATGAATATATTTTCTCATTCTCGAATTAATGGCTTAAGGCCTTAGCGCGGTGCTCTATATAAGATACATGAATTCCAGACAGACGCACGGACAATGCAATTTTAAAAAGGATTAAATCGGAACTTTTTTTAATAAACATTGCATTTTTATTAGTGGCCTCTTTGTGCTGAAATTTTGTAGAAAAATTTGAAGAAAATGTAGAAATGTTTTTTTAATATTTATTGTTTGACGATTTAATGTAGCGAAATTAAGGAATTTTTCAGCAAAAAAAAAATTAACACCTTTTACTATAGGATAACAAATTTCTAAAAATTATATACAGTGAAACATCTGAACGGTGGACACTGACGGTCGCCTAAATTTTGTCCACATTTGGAAGGTGTTCACTTATGAGAGGTTAATTTTAATTTGTTAATATAGCAAACATCCCCAGACAACTGTCCACGTTTGGGAGGTTTTCGGTTTTCAGAGTGTACAGGTTTGAGAGGTTTCACTGCACTTATATTTTATTTATATTTTTAAATTTAATATAACATAAATAGGTTGAAAAAATATCCCAGCTAAAAACGTCTCTATAGGATAAGAAATTTCCAAAAATTATATAAATTTTTAATCTGAAAAAATTTTAGATGATTTAACGGTTTTCCGTCAGTCTATCCATATATCCCTCCGCTGTAATCATTGCAAATTTTGAAGATTTTAGAAAAAAATAAAAATCTACTACTGACTTTTCCATTATTTAAAGTTTCTTTTTTTTGCGGTTGCGTCTTTTGACTTTTTGTTGAAGAATTACACAGAGTATATCTAATACAGTCAATGATATAATTGCTTATTTATTAAGATTGTAAAAGAACTCACAACGATCCCTTCCACTGAATGAAATGTTAAAATTCCATTTTTTTAGATATTTTAATATTATTTCTTTGAAACGATTTCCCTTTGCAAAATTTCCACAAATTAAATTTTCATAGAATTTAAGCTACAAAATACAAATCAAGTCAAAGCCCACACCCATAACCAAAAAATTGTCTCAAAGTTTAAAAGACAATCTAACATACATATGGTGATTGTAGTTGTTTTGCGATGGTCTGGGTTATTTGGCTTAATTTAAGAGGTTTAACGTCGACAAGATGAACTTTTTGTATAAATCCCAAAAACAGCCCAAACCAGAGTAACACAATTCACAAAAGCAAAAACAAAAAGCATAATTTATAAGATTTTAATTAGAAGGATAAAAATTTTTCGTGTAGATGTCTACTGTTTTAGGATTTTAATCCTTAAAATTGTCTCAATGTATGGGTAACCATACAGATAGATGTAAATGTGTGCATTCATGTTTCTGGGTATGAGAGGAAAAAAAAAAACAAAAACTTACCTCATCCAGTGGACAACCGGTTGAACGCAAGACCGCATGTGACTGTAATACAAGCAACTTTAAGAGTTTGTCCTTTATTTCACCAAATGGAGAAGGTTTACAGCGTAATATAACAATACGCAATGTGACCACCGATGTCAATTCACCAATGATATCACTGACAGGAACTACTGGATTATCGGATATATGCTCCAATGGTATGGGCTTCCAATTTTTTATGATTAAGGAACCTAAAAAGAAATTAAAATAGAAAATATATGAAAAAAAATATTTTTTCGATAATAACTTATATTTTCATAGTTTATTTTTTTAATATATTCCGTTTCCCTTCTCTTACCTCTTGCCGTTGATGCTGTCTCTTGTGAATAACCTAATCTTTGTAGGGCCGTTTGTACTATTTCCGACCAAGGAGTGGTCGCTGCCACAATCACATAGCTATCTGTTTCCACATTTGGCCTTCGTTTCCAAGGACTTCGTTGATCTATGGATAGGGATGCCTGCAGAGAGTGCACCGATTCCACGACACAATGCAATGGTAAAGATTTTGCTGTAATTATACAAGAAATTTGCAACGATTAATTTAGAAAATTAAAAATCATACGATTTATTTTTAAGGCAAGAAAAATTAGACCTTCTTCTTTGGTTAAATCCATTTTGACAAATTATAGATTGATTAATCGATGATATATAGATAATTTGAAAAAAAAAAATCAAACATGAAAACATTATATAAAGTATGAAAAAACATATTGAATTTTTAAAACCAATATTTCACAATATAAAAAAAAAAAAACAGAACCAAATTGAGTAAAAATCTCTTTCTCCAACTGTAGTCAATAGAAGAAGAATTATCTTCCATCATGACAAGGCAACGTCACCAACATCGATAGTGACAAACACAAGATATATTCATAAGCGTAGGAAGGCCTCTGGGGAGGGGGCTTAGACCCCCCCAGACAAATTTTAGCCCCCCCCAGAATTTTAAAACCTATTTACGATTTTCCATTTTTATAAAAAATAAACAAGCCCAGCCAAAAAAGCGTCGCCAAAAAAGTAATGAAAATGATATTTTTGGATCCGGAAGTGGTGCAAAATTGGCGAAGAAGGGATGGATTTAACAGCAATTTCAACAGCCGTTGCACTGAATTTGCATCACTTCTTTAGGTGTGATCCGAATTCAATGTTTTGAATGTAAATTAAAAAATTCTGTTATATTTTGTTAAATAAATAATTTTTATAATTTTTAATGGATTCTAATGATTGTCAAATATCAAATATTTTCAAAAATTCACAAGTTTTTCAGATTGGATTTAGAATTTTTTTTGACAAAATTCAAACTATTTGTACCGTATTATGAATCCTTACTTCGTTTTTAAGGTATTTGAAACAAAAAAGTTAAAATTTCCCATTATAAGTATGAAAAAACCTAGTTATAAAAAATTGAATTTAAAGAACTTCCTGAGTAGTTAAAATAAAGAACATCATTGGGAGTACATCTTCTGGAAGTGCTTTTAAAGTTGTGTCTTTGGAAGAACTTCCACATTTTTTTGCTGGGAAATGTGTGGAACTACTTTTACTTGCTTTATTATAAATTAATTTTCGAGTTATTTTGATGTCTAATTTTTTTATTCATTTTTATGAAATAAAACATTAATTGAAATATAAATAAATGAAATATAAATTTTTAGGTAGGGGGGCTATAGCCCCCCCCCCCCCTAGGAAAATTGTCTAGCTACGCTAATGGATATATTTGGTTAATATTTTGAATATAGCTATTTACAAGAAAGTACAAAACTTGTATTTTGCCCTTTTAGCTCTAATTTAGCAGAAAAGTTCACACTTTCATTTAATTTAATGAAATATCAAGCATATCCGTTCGACTTCAGATATTGGCCTCATAAAATTTTTTTTGAAAATTAAAAATATTTTCCCCCGCTCATTTCAATAAAGAGACAGGCAAAACGCTTTCAAATTCCTTTAAATTCACATATTTTTTCAAATTCAATTTTCTCTGAAAACTCTCCAAAACCAAAGGTTAAAACTTAAAATTGTTCATAAATGTTTAATGTATAATACCGCTCTGATGGTACCTCATACCTCATATGGCTTTGGTATTTTTAATCCCTATCACATCATCAGTACTGAATAATAATAATGCAATGTCCTCTTTAGGTAATTTAACATACATACATACACACGCATATCATTGATTACAAAAACATTTACATTTACATTTACATCATGCAAAATGCGTAATTTTTAATTCATTCACACAATCCGATGATTTCTGTAAAGCTTTTTGTGCATAACATATTTTTACCTATAACTGATTTAACGCATATTTTCAATCTTTTTCATATGACAAAACCATTGTAAGATGATTATGGCAATTGATTTAATTTTTTTGAAAAATTTAAAAATTAAATGTTAAACCACAATAATAATAATAAAGGCAATTAAGGATTTCTATATAAAAAAGTTTTTTTTTTTTTTTTAAATTTCTTTATTGTAAGGAATAGTTTCAGGACATAAAAACTAATTAAAATAAAATGAATGAATGTAAATTAAATTCTACAAAACTAATTTAAATAAAAATAATATAAAAGTAAATTAAAAATAAAATAAAAGATAAAACTAAAATTACAATAAAAATTCTAAATTAAATTTATATTAATTGAATTTTATTTAAACATTTATAGTTCACTTATAAATTCCTTCTATTATTTTCATTTTATTTCATTTAAATTTCAGCTTTTATTCAATTTCCCAGCAAAAAAATTGGAAGTTCTTCTATAGGCACAACTTTAAAAGCACTTCAAAAAATGTCCTCCCCAAGATGTTCTTTATTTTAACTTCATAGGAAGTTCATTAGAGTCAATTTTTTATAACTGGCTTTTTTCATATTATTAATGGGAAATTTATTTTGTTTTATTTCAAATAGGTTAAAAACAAATTAAGAATTTATAAAATGGTACAAATACAAAAAATTCTAAATATATTCTAGAAAAATTGCGAATTTTTGAAAATATTTGATGCCAAACGTTCCAGGCTTGCGTTAGACTGCATTAAAAATCATAAAAATTTAAAAAAAAATGTTTATTTGTCAAAATATCACAAAATTTCTTAATTCACATCCAAAACACTGAATTCGCATCACACCTTAAGAAGTGATGCGAATTTAGTGCACCGGCTGTTGAAAAGGAGGGACATCCGTCCAATGACAAGCCCATGTTAAATTCATCGCTTCTGTGCCAATTTTGCACCACTTCCGGATCAAAAAAAAAAAAAAAAAAATTCACCACTTTTTTGCTGGGTTATTTTACGTAAGTCAATTTTAATTTGTTTTAACTTATTTAATTAATATCATTATTTTTTTAAAATCAATGCAATTTACAAAAAAATATTTGATTTAAATAATAAAAAAATTAAATTGAATTCAATTTAAATTAGGTTAGGTAAAGTTATATAAAATAAAATTAAAATCGATTAAATTTTAATTAAGAATAAAATTCGATTCCTGCTTCGACCGAACACCAAAAAGTTTTTCAGCGGTGGATTATCCCACCTCAGTAATGCTGGTGACATTTCTGAGGGTTTCAAAGCTTCTCTAAGTGGTTTCACTGCAATGTGGAACGCCGTTCGGATTCCGCTTTAAAAAGGAGGTCCCTTGTCATTGAGATTAATATGGAATCGGGCAGCACTCATTGATAAGAAAGAAGTTCACCAATGTGGTATCACAATGGACTGAATAGTCTAAGTGAACCTGAAATATCGGGCTGCCACCTAACCTAACCTAACCTAAGAATGAAATTTAAATTAAAGTAAAAAACATTTCATTTCATTTAAATTTTAGTTTTAATTCAATTTAATTATACTTTAATTATTTTGTTTAATTAATATTTAGAGTCCACTTGTAAATTTCTTACACTATTTTATTTTATTTTTCATTTAGTTTTTTAACTTTAATTCAATTTAGTTGTACGTGAATTCATTTTAGTTTTTTAATTGATTTAATTAATATTAATTTTGTTATTTTTTCATTTAAAAAATAAATTGCCACTATTTGTTCTAAAATTTAAATGATAAAAAAGGAATGTACATTAAATTAAACAGTTTCAGATAAATTAAAAAAAAAGTTAAAATCAATTAAAGTTAGATTTAATTTGAAACTAAAATTTAAATTAAAATAGAAATCATAACTAAAATTAAAATGAAGGTAACTAAAACTAAAAATAAAACTGAAAATTTAAATTAAAATAAAAATCATAATTAAAGTTAAATTAAACTTAAATTTTAATTAAAATATAAATCTTAACTCAATTTAAAATAAAACTAACACTAAAATTTAAATTAAAATATAATAATTTATAATAATTTAAATTAAATTTAGGATTGAATTTAAATTTAAATTAAACTAGAAGCAATTAAAATTAAATAAGCTAAACTAAACTTAATGAAATGAATGAGTTTGAAATGAACCATTACAATTAAACTAAAATTAAAATCGTTAAAGTTATAATTAAAAAAAAACGAAAATGAAATAACAATAAAAAATTAAATTAAAAGTGTTATAATAAAATAAAGATAGAAAATAATTGTTAAAATTAAAACAAAAATACAATTCATAACGAAAATTAAAAAAATTTATCAAAATTAATAACTAACTAAAGGTAGAAAATAATTGTTAAAATTAAAACAAAAATAAAATTCATAACGAAAATTTAAAAAATTTATCAAAATTAATTTAAAAAATTTAAATTAAACTAAAAGAAATAAAATTTCATTTTTATTAATTGTTATATGTAACATAAATATGTTTTTTTTATTATTTTCCACATAGTTGTTGTTCCGTTTATGTCAATATGTTTCTTTCTCATAAACCAAAACTTCACTCCGAATAATGAAGTAATGGACAATAAACTCATTATAAACAATTATGACAAACCGTCGGGCATCCTCCACAAGCTATGCAAACCATCATAATGGTTACCGCCATTATCATCACCTTCATCCACTGTGGCCAAAAATAACATCAACATGATTTGAGGTTAAAACAAAAGCGGATTTTCGCATTTAGCACAGTTTCCTCCGAGCATTGTCCCATTGCCCCAAACCCAGAGCCAAACACACACACACACGGACAGTATGTAGATGTGCCAACAAATCCACAACAATAATGAAATCCTTAAAACAGCTAACCAAAGACCCATTCCCAATTGTTACTAGGAACACCAAACATATGATTTTCATATTGGCCACCCACGCATTGCACTGCACTGGCTTTTAGCTGATGGAGAAAAAATGTTTAGAGATTAAAACTAAAATGCATCAACGTCATATTTTTGTGACCCCACCTCATCATGATGCTCACAAATCCCATACCATCTATCGCATAGAATGGCCTTCCGCAACTCAACATTTCTCATTGGAAAATATCGAAGCATGTTTTAAATAATCAGCTTTAGGTTCGAAGCAGAGACTTTTCTGCCTTATTAATTTTTTTTCGCCGTTGCACCGCATAGTGGTGGTCAGAATGGAAATGCATAAAGTCTGCGAGAACTGTATTTTGGTGCGGGGAGGGTGTTGGTTTTTGGAGCTTTCGACCATTATGTCTAGTAAAGTGCATATGAGTGCCAGCAAGGTGTTAAACAATTTATGGAATTTATGTTAAGAAGAAAGCTTTTTTAAATGTACTTTTGCATATGGTGGAAATTTTTATTTGTGGTTTATGATCACCATTGCATTTACGTATTGCCCAATCATTTTTGTGTGAAATTTTATACAAATGACTTAATTTGTTGTTTGTACGCATATTCCGGCCAAATGAATATTTTCCATTGTAAACGGATTGAAACAAGAAAAAAATTAAAACAATATTGCTTAAAAGCGATTTATAATTGGAATAATTAATAATATTATTACCTGAGTTAAGCTTATTAGCACAACTATAACTACACACGCGTAGTGTGTGTGTGTGTATGCGTGTTCGAAAAGATTTAAATGCTTTGAGTGAATGCCTATTGTAGATGTATTGGTGGCAGTGATTTATTGATAGTAGTGGGCAAATTATTTATTCGTGCGTGTTTTATACCCACAAAAATTCATACTTTCCTTCGAACGACAAACGAAGTTTTCTTCTATTGGTGAAATTGGTACAAAAGTGGCAAAATTCAAATCAATTTATATCAGTTTTTTTTTAATATAGAATTTTAATTAAAATAAAGTTAATTTTATTAATTAAAGTTAGGTCAACAATCTTTGAAATTTATATCCTTCTATTGAATTCGTATCTCTTTGAGGGCAAATTTCCTTATAGAAAAGAATTTTATTTTAATGAAAAAAAATCTTAAATTTATGGACGTCTTGAGTATTTAGGTTAAAGATAAAAAAAAATCTTCAAATATAGGCTAAAATATAAATATGAGGATTTGGAATCCTCCCTTGAAACAGAAAACATTTTTTTTACTTTGAAGTGCTCATTAAAATTTGGAATTTATAAATTGGCATTTATACATAGAAAAAATTTCCGTTGTTAAACTAACGCTAAACGGGAAAAAATTTATTTTATTAGTTTTATCGAAATTTTCCACAGCTTAATGAAATCTTACTTTTTTTAAGTATGTCTCAAAAATTGCATGAACTAAATGTGAGTATAAAGTTCAATGATCGTACACATAAGTTCAATATGAACTAAAAAAGTTAAAAATTTTGGTACGATTCCCAAAAATAATAAGAATGAACTACTGTATGTTTAAAATGGTCATGAGTTGGCGCCAATGATTTTCTTCTTAATTTTTAGTTAATTTTTTCTTCTATGATATGATGTAATTTCGTGAACTGCAGTTATTTAAAAATATGTGGTATTTAAAAATATGTTTTATTTTAAACAAGCCGGCTATTTGAGTCGGAATCTATACCAAAATCTTTAAGAAAAGTTTAAAATCTTAATCTGTTGTTTGAGTATGTGGGTAGTGCACACAGAAAAAAAAGTAATCTACAATATGGGAAAAATTAACTATCTCCTGCAAAATTTAACTAAATTGTATTTTAAATTTGATATTCATTAAATTAACGAAAATTTGTCGACATTTGTGGATCTTTAATTACCATTTACGAAATGCATCTTTCTCGAAAAGAAAAAATGAACTAAAAATAAAAAAAAAATTATGCTCCAGATCATTCACATTTTAACCACTCTATAGTTCATTCTTACTATTTTTGAGAAGTGTACGAAAAACTTTTTCTGTTTTAGTTAGAATTGTATGTCATTCAAATTTTACTAGCATTTAGTTCATAAAATTTTTGAGACATACTTGGAATACAGAAAAATTCGTTGGGCTGGGGAAAAAAATTTAAAAATAAACTAAAACAAAATAACATTTTTGCAATAAATATTAGTTCATTTTAGCATCAGTTTTACAACAGATTTTTTTTGTGCAGGCAACGGTTGCCACAGTCGGTTGATTTCTACTATTACTGTTTGGTAGATTGGTAGAATTGTTGATGTTTTGGTAGATTTTGTAAAACATACCTTTCCAACTAACCCTCATTTTCATGTAGCTCCCTTAGGTTTTAATTGCCAATTAACAGAAAATAAAATTAAGTCAAAAGTGCCTCAATTTTCTATATGGACATAATTTTTTAAGAAAATTTTCTATCAAATAAAAAATGTTGACCAAATTTTATATAGAAACAGAATGTTCTAGTTTGGAAAAATGTTCTATAGAAACAAAATTTTGACAAAATTTTCTATAAATTCAATATCTTTAAAAATTTTAATTTTCGTGTTTGCTCATACTATCAAAATCCATTATGTGCTAATTCACCTTTTTTGTAGATGTAGTAACTTTCCCTTGTTGATGCAATATAAATCGGTAAATCACTGAAAATTCGAAGCATTTATAATTCAAGGGATATGTATACAACCAAAAAATTGTCATTAATAAGAGAGATCATTCAATCATTCATTCGAAGAAGAGTATTTTTTTTTTTTCAAAGTAGCCTTAAAAATTTGATCAAAACTTCAAATTAAGTTTTTTTTTCAATTTTGAAAATTTTGCTACAATTTACTTAAAATTATTTTTGGCATGAGTGGCAATCGTGGTGTAGGCCTGAAGGTCTACATTTCAATGGTGAACCTTTAGTTCTACCTCTAAATTAAATTAAATTTTCATATAAAAATGATTATAATAATTTCTATCATCTTCCAAGTATTTTTGTTTTAGTTTTAATTTTTTCTTAAGTTTGCCCATTTCTTTACCATTCCAGTTTTCATGGCATATTCCTTTTTCATATTTTATTGACCAATTATTATAAATAACTCTACGATATTCTTAAAACCTAAGCTCATAATTTTCTTTTTATTTAATACCCTTGAAGTTTACCCTTATTAGCTTTTCTTCCATAAGTTTATTTATAAATATTTTAAAACTTGTTTGCCTTTTTGTGATGCCACAAAGATGAATTTTAATAATCTATTAGTGGTCATTTTCTGATAAGGTAGGTTAATAACTATGATATACCATATACCCTTCTTGGAAAAGCATACAAACATCCCTTACCAATTAGCATATCAATAGAGAAAAATTGACCACAAAAAGATGATTTGCTCTATAGAGGGTTAGTTTACCCCCAAATACATATACAAACCTATATATGTAGATATAAACGTTTGTGTATGTTCATATTTCATAAATTTTCTTCTAAGCTATTACTGTTATTGTTGCTGTTGCTATATATGTTTGTGTTTTGGTTTATTAAGAAATTACAAAAAAAAAACAAAACTCTTAAGAACCATAAGCCTTTTAAAGAAGACCTATCATCTTATTTCCTTTAAGGTAATAATGAATAGGAAATATCCAACTACTACTAAGTCATCAAATGGTCAAACGTAATTCTTTTTCCCACATGCTGGCAGGGTATGCAAACACCATGAAAAGTTTTTAAGATGATTGAATAAACAATAAACAATTTAAAATCATATTAAAATAAAATTTCATAATTACCCTCTGTTTGCCTTATACCCAGCTTGTTAAGAAGAATCCGATTTAAAGTTTATTAAAAGCTCATATCTCACAGGGTGATATTATATATATACACTTGTATGTACTTTGCATCTGCACACACATACACATTTGCTTTTTTACATAAAGATAAACGAAAAATCTTTGAATATTGAAGTCTTAAGACCTTTTGTTTATAACAAACTGTAACTTTTGAATTGCAAATGAAAATAGATAAAGAAAAGGGTTAACGTTTTGGAACTTTGGTACAACGAAAATGCAGGACATTTTAACTTGAATGGTGACGTTAAAGATTCTCGTGTTGATTCCTAGCTAAAGAGGCGGTTACTTTAAAATAAAGACATTTTTATGGAAGCCATCTTTCCAAGAATAATATACCAAAATTTGAAGAGAATTTTACTAAATATGTAATAAATAAAAAAATAATAATAAATATTTCGCAATTTTTTGTCCAATTTTTCTGGTTAGTATGAAAAAAAAAATTTAATGTTTTCACTTCAAAAGCGAAAATTTTATTGTGTGTGTAAATATACCCTGAATTGTAAATGAGTCCAATTTTAAAAGTTTTAGGGATTCTATGGTGCACCAATAAGGGAGAACTTACTCACAATGGACGTAGTCCATATGACGAGATTAATATGTATAGAAAATTTTGTCAAAATTCTATTTCTATAGAAAATTTTGTTAAAATTTTTTTCTATCGAAAATATCAAAAGTTTATTTCTATAGAAAATTGTGTAAAAATTTTATCTCTATAGAAATTTTTGTCAAAATTTTATTTCTGTAAAAAATTTTGTCAAAATTTTATTTCTATAGAAAATTTTGTCTAACTTTTATTTCTATAGAAAATTTTGTCAAAATTTTATTTCTATAGAAAATTGTGTCAAAATTTTATTTCTATAGAAAATTTTGTCAAAATTTTATTTCTATAGAAAATTTTGTCAAAATTTTATTTCGATAGAAAATTTTGTCAACATTTTATTTCTATAAAAATTTTTGTCAAAATTTTATTTCTATAGAAAATTTTGTCAACATTTTATTTCTATAGAAAATTTTGCCAAAATTTTATTTCTATACCAAATTTTGTTTTAATTTTATCTCTATTGAAAATTTTGTCAAATTTTATTTCTATGGAAAATTGTGTAAAAATTTTATTTCTATAGAAACTTTTGTCAGAATTATATTTCTATTGAAAATTTTGTTTTAATTTTGTTCCTATAGAAACTTTAGTCAAAATTTTATTTCTATAGAAAATGTTGTCAAAATTTTATTTCTATAGAAAAAGTTGTCAAAATTTTATTTCTATCGAAAATTTTGTCACAATTATATTTCTATTGAAAATTTTGTTTTAATTTTGTTCCTATAGAAACTTTTGTCAGAATTATATTTCTATTGAAAATTTTGTTTTAATTTTGTTCCTATAGAAACTTTTGTCACAATTATATTTCTATTGAAAATTTTGTTTTAATTTTGTTCCTATAGCAACTTTTGTCAAAATTTTATTTCTATAGAAAATTTTGTCAAAATTTTATTTCTATAGAAAAAGTTGTCAAAATTTTATTTCTACAGAAAATTTTGTCTAAATTTTATTTCTAAAGAAAATTTTGTCAATTTTTTTTATAGAAAATTGTGTAAAAATTTTATTTCTACAGAAATTTTTATCAAAATTTTATTTCTATAGAAACTTTTGTAAAAATTTTATTTCTATACGAAATTTTGTTTTAATTTTGTCTCTATAGAAAATTTTGTAAAATTTGTATTTCTATAGAAAATTTTGTCAAAATTTTATTTCTATAGAAAATTTTGTCAAAGTTTTATTTCTATAGAAAATTTTGTCAATATTTTATTTCAATAGAAAATTTTGTCAAAATTTTATTTCTATAGAAAATTTTGTCAAAATTTTATTTCTATAGAAAATTTTGTCAAAATTGTATTTCTATAGAAAACGTTGTCAAAATTTTATTTCTATAGACAATTTTGTGCAAATTTTATTTCTATTGAAAATTTTGTTTTAATTTTATTCCTATAGAAACTTTTGTCAAAATTTTATTTCTATAGAACAAATAGTAAAAATTTTATTTCTATAGAAAATTTGGCAAAATTTTAGTTCTATAGAAAAATTTGTTAAAATTTTATTTCTATAGAAAATTTTGTCAAAATTTTATTTCTCTAGAAAATTTTGTCAAAATTTTATTTCTATAGAAAATTTTGTCAAAATTTTATTTCTATAGAAAATTTCGTCAAAATTTTATTTCTATAGAAAATGTTGTCAAGATTTTATTTCTATAGAAAATTTTGTCAAATTTTATTTCTATAGGAAATGTTGTCAAAATTTTATTTCTATAGAAAATTTTGTCAAATTTCTATTTCTATTGAAAATTGTGTAAAAATGTTTTTTCTATAGAAACTTTTGTAAAAATTTTATTTCCATCGAAAATTTTGTAAAAATTTTATTTTTATCGAAAACGTTGTCAAAATTTTATTTCTATAGAAAATTTTGTCAACATTTTATTTCTATAGAAAATTTTGTCAAAATTTTAATTCTATACCAAATTTTGTTTTAATTTTATTTCTATAGAAAAATTTGTCAAAATTTTATTTCTATGGAAAATTGTGTAAAAATTGTATTTCTATAGAAACTTTTGTCATAATTATATTTCTATTGAAAATTTTGTTTTAATTTTGTTCCTATAAAAACTTTTGTCAAAATTTTATTTCTATAGAAAATATAGTCAAAATTTTATTTCTATAGAAAATTTTGTCAAAATTTTAGTTCTATAGAAAATTGTGGTAAAATTTTATTTCTATATAAAAAAATTGTCAAAGTTTTGTTTCCATAGAAAATTTTGTCTAAATTTTATTTCTGTAGAAAATTTTGTCAAAATTTTATTTCTATAGAAAACTGTGGTAAAATTTTATTTCTATATAAAATTTTGAGATATATATATTTCAAAATTTTATTTCTATACAAAATTTTCTCTTTAGTAACAAGTTAAAATTCAAAATGGGTTAAATTCTGAGTGCGCTAATTCTGAAATAAACTTGTTGCCATCATTTTCATCGGCATCATGGAAATTTTTAACATTTTCCACATTAATAGCTCTGATTTAATAACCCTTTACATGTTATGTCGACTCATCGTAAGAATTGTAATTTTTATCTTATGGCTGAAAGCAAAACAACTGTATGAAAACATTTTCTGGACATCATTATTATGTAGAAAAACTAGCCTTAAGAAATTTATTGTTGTTTTTAAAACTTAAGGATTTTTACTTAAGGATTTTAAATGTTTTTGGTTTACAAACGGCAGCAAAGGAAAAAAGACCATGGCAATCAACTAACTACTACTGAGTAATAATAACTAAAAATGGTATTGGTGGTATGAGTGATAGGAGTGGTGTAAACCCAAGTATAGAACTTTTTTAATTGGAGCATAAGATTAGGGCTAAAATGCTTTGACCATAAACAAACGCCCACCCAATAATGTAGACCCCCTTATCACATCTTCTCCATAGGGAGGAAGTCTTATTGTTTTTATCTTCTATTGGCTAACCATTGGTCATTTCATTCTGTATATTTTGACCCAGAATGTTGGGGGGATTTCATGTTGAAGCTTGAGAATATTTATTTGGCTTAAGCAGGATGTTGGTAAAACATCTTATGGCAAAGAACTATAAACAAGACAACCAGGCCAGAAGGAATATTCATTTACCTGGTTATATTAGTGCATCAACTATAGCTGCTCGCATGCTTAAGAAACTTACAGCCATCGTAGTGTAGTAGTGTTATTAAGGTATTTCATGCTTGAGAAGCTTAAAAGAAAAATTTTTAAGGATATTACATAGTTTCCTTTCCTGCATAAGCACAGACCCTCCCCCTCTTACCACTACAATGACGCATTTCTCTATGGAGCTAACATTCTTAGCTCTTAGCCGGGATTTTATGTTATGGTAATTTCTTTGTCTTTTTCTTTGCCCAAAGATGCAGCAAGACCTAAGAGCTTATGAAAAAAGCTACAAAAAAATACAAAACAACAAATACCAAAGTATTTAGGAAAAACATCAAATATGCTTGCCTTAAGCCATGACAAAAGTTTTACATCAATAATAAATTAAAAACAATTATTAATTTTTTTTTCTTCTTTTGAGGATTTTAAGTAATTGTGAAAATATCTCCTTAGGATGGTATTAGCACATATGCTCTAAAAATATTATTCCTCTCATAATTGTCTATTTAAATTTTTATATTAAATCCATGGAATATTTTAAGCCTATAAACGTTTAATTTTTATTTTGGAATATGTTTAAAAATTCAAATCAACAATAAAAATAATTTTTAATAATAAATAAATGTTTGCCTTTGTATTAAAAAAAAAATCAAAATCTACGAAAACATTGAGATACGTTCACGAGATATCTTTAACCAAAAGAAAAATACAACATTATTCAAAGAAATTTTTAGTGAAAAATATAAAATAAAAATTTTATAAAAAAGGGAAATTAGTTGTTACTTTAATGTACATCCAAAAATGCTCTTTTTGTGAAGTACTTTATTTTCACTCCCCAATAGATAGTTTTGGTAATAAATTTATATTTTCTGAACCGGCATAAAGTAAAGCAAATAAAACGAAAATACTGGAAATATTGCAAAAAAATATTTAAAAAGTGTTCCGATTTCTTTCTCAATCGATGCGAAATTTCTCATAGAATGTGGGCTATTATTGTTGGAAGTGTTTTTACTAAAAGTGCAAACAAGAAAAATATGGAAAACATATTTTTTAAGTTTTTTATTTGTCAAATTTTGTCAAATAAAATCCTAAATAATGAAACAACATTAGACCTGAAGACGTAATGGGAATTCAAGGCAGCGGATGCTTATAAAAAAGGCCTATGAAAGCCCATATAAAATAAATGTTTCTGGCCTAATATAGTAAGACTTCCGGATCAAAAATTTTTTTCAGTGCTTTGCAAGCTACACTTGGTTTGCTGGGTTTTGCATTAACGAAATAAACAGTGGCCTTTCTCTAAAGGCCTTTAGCTTTTTAAGCGATTTGTATGTGCTAAGATTAAAAGCAATCCACAATTGCTAACGTCATAACTTATAAATACAAATTAGACATTGTTGTTTTTTGGTATTTTGTTTTTTCTTAATTTGTTGGGTTTCTAAACCATTTACGTTCGAAAATCCTCGTAGCCATCATTGCATCGCTAACAACACTTTAGCCGCTAAGCCGTTTGGTGTGTCAAATGTGAACGCATTTTTTGTGCCCATGTTCGTCTTAGATTTGTTCATTATTAATATTAGGTCACATGGGCTTATATATACGAGTATGCGCTATTTTTTTTCTAATCCTATTTCAGTTAGTTTCTCTTCTGGGGATGTATTGTTTCTTGGTCTTCTAACATAGCATTGCATCGTGTTTAATCATATTTAATGGATTTTCTTGTAAGTATACAGTGTCACTGTAGACAATACATTCTTTAAAAAAAAATATATATATATTAAGCTTTGTACTTAATATTTCTCGCTACACTGTTTAGTAATTTGCGACAGTGGGAAGCAAAAGTGAAGAGATGAATAGTAGAATAATAAGAATTAATAATTATTAAAATTTAAACGAATTATTTTATATATTATGATATTTTATTTTAAATAAGAGTGAGAGTCTTATATAAACTTATTTAATTAATATATACAAAACTGTCAAATTAAATGTAATTAAAATTAATTTATTTAATTATAATAAATCAACCAAAAATTATTTTCTTTTCCAATTTAGGTTAATATTTTAACTATTTTTTTTTATATTCAACTATTTTTTTATATATAAATAAAATTTATTAAGATTTTAATACCAAAATTACCAAAAGTTTTAACAAATTGCATTATTGTTATATATTGCAATAAATTATTTTAAATAAGTGTCATAATCATTTTTAAAAATTATTTTAATTTATAAATATGAAATATTTTATTTTATCTAATTAAAATTGATTTATTTAATTATATTACATTAACCGAAAACTATTTTCATTTTCAATGTTATTTCATACTAATTAATATTTCTTGTATTATTGACAAAATTTATTTATATTTTAAAATTTTATTTAAATTACTTTAATTAAGTTTAGAAAATTAAAATTAAAATTTATTTAATCTTGCTTTAGTTAATTTTTTTAATTTTGCTACCTATATTTAATAACAATATTAATTTTAAATAATATTATAATTTAAATTTTTTATTTAAATTTGATTTTTTAGCCAAGTATTGGAAGAAGATTTTTTCTTTGGCAAAAGAAATTATCTTTTCATAATGCTGTAAAAAAAATCACATCAACTAAACTGATTAATTTATTGTAGTTTAAGTTGATTTATTTAGTTACATGACATAAGATGAAAATTATCGTTTTTAATTTAATTTCATATTTTAATTAAATTCCTTTAACATTATTAAATAAAATTTATTTACATTAGTTTTATTTAAATTTTTAGATTAATTTATATAAATTAAATTTTATTACTAATTTAAATAAAAATTTACTTAGTATAATATAAATTTAATTTTTAAATCTTCGGTTTCTTCTACTTACACTGAAAAAACAGTGAACCCACCAGGAAGAAAAATTTCGGTTAATTTTAGAAAATTTTGAATATTTTGAGAAAATTTTAACTAAACAGTATAACAAACGCTGGCATCACGCCGATGTCATTAAAATAAGTAAATATTTTTCTACAAATTCAAGAAAATTTATTAGACAAAATTAGATTTTTTCACTTGTTAAAGAAAATTTTGTAGTTTGAAGGAAAAAATTGGAGTTCAAAATTGCAAGAATGTCTTTAGTGACATACGAAGTTCATGATGAACGCATTTGTAGTAAAATTCACATATTTAAAGAAATATTGAACTATTTTGTGGAAGATACGAATTTAGTTAATCTTTATCCTTCAGTTTTTTCCTCGGTTTTAGTTAATTTAACTAACGTACACAAAAAATTATTAGAGTAGAGGAAACTTTCTTCAAACAGAATAATGCCATGAACTAAACTAAAGTTAAATTGGCTTTAGTGAAATAGAGAGTTCACTTTTTTTTTGAGTGTATGTTAGTCCTGTACTGACAAAAAGAGTTTTCCTTTGTGAGGAATGCAATTTTAGACAAAGCTAAATTTTCTTTCAATTATAAGAAATCTTCATAATGCTGAAAGCATTATTTCAATTTACATCTACCAAAATGTTAAATTTAATATAGATTAAGTTAATATATAATTACATTAAATGATCTGAAAAAACAATTTTTATTTTAATTTCATAATTTAACATAATTTGATTATACAGTTTTACATTTTATTATTGTTGTTTTACATTTTAAATAAAGTTTATTTATTTTAGTTTTATTTTTTGTTTTATTTAATTAAATAAATTAATTTTAACTTAGTTCAATTTCAATTAAATTTTTAAACATTTTTCTCTCTATGTCCTTTCTCCACTAAGAGAAGAGTTTTCCTTTCTGAAGACTGAAATTTTAAGTTAAAAAAATTTCCTTTTATGCTGACAAGTTTTCTTTGAAAGCAAATAAAACATATGGGAGACATTTGTTGCAAAAAATGCCTTAAATACGGGTATACTTGCTCTTAACGAAAATATTTTATAACACAATTGAATTTTGTTTGTCAAAAATTTCGTTCGTAACGGGAGTTTCTATACTAGAGTATAGGCGAATTTTTAATTTCTATAGTGAAAAGTTTATGTCTTTCAAACCTCAAATAGGTTTTAAGAATTGTCAATAAATATTTTTGTAATTTTGTTTCCCTTCTTTTTTAAAGCTTTAAATTTTTTATTTTTTTAATTTTTAAAAAAATTTAATTTTTACAAAAAATTTAATTTTTTCCATATTTTTGTCTGTTACTACAATGCCATACATATTTGAACACTTTTCGATTTCTCTAGCAAATGAACATTTGTCCAAGGTAAATATTTTATTTTCTTTACGAATATGTTTTCATGAGAAAATCTTCAGTAATCTCTCACTGGGTGAACATGTTTCGCATATGCTTATGAAGACAACAAATCTAGTTAGATGAGAGTAGATGAAAATATAAAATAATCCAATAATAACTAAAGATTCTAAAGTATTTGTCGTCCATCTACCCATGCAAATTATATACATATACACACACACAAATGCATACACATTTAATAGTGCGAAGTTTAAGAATCCCTTAACCAGCCAAGCAGTAAAATGACACACATAAACATATATAGGGATTAAAACGGCCAGACATCACCCTCCCGGAAGAAGAAATATTGGTGGTGGAAGGAAGGGGACATTGCTACCAATGGAATACTGTTACACATATCACAATTTCACTTGTACTGTTGGATAGCTTTACTATAAGGAAGAGATGTAAATGTGTAATATCTAAAAATTCACAACTTTGGATATCAAAATTAAACTAAGTGACTAGGATAGATGTCAATAGTCCTTCAAAAATGCATGGATACATATACAATGCTAGCTATAGGAACGTATTCTCAGAGGAGTGGTGAGGAGTATTGTGGGTCTTTGGCCTTCTTTAAAATAGAAACGTCTTGGGTAAGGGTAAATTTTCGCTCGCGCCCCTCGAAACCAAATTGTGTGTACGTCTCTGCCATGCTATTATTAATTATTGGGAATGGTAACAATTCCTCTAGGCTTTTCTAAAGATGTTTACAGTTGACAATTTTAGAGTGTAAGGATATTGTTTTTTTCATTTATTTCCCAGTTTCATCAATTTTCATACAATGAAATCCCTATTTCAGATCATTGCATTTGCTGGCATATAAACCAAAGACATGTGACCACAACAAAATACAAATCAAATAAATTCATCCTGCAGTTTCTTCTGGTCGGACTAATGATAAAGCTCTTAAAAGCAAACCAACAATACTCAAGTATACATGCACACATACATTTAGAGTAAATGCTTGCATAAAATCTTTATGCTTTTTTTAGGGTTAAATTTTAAGGGATTAAGTTTATTTGTGTATTAAGGATAATTTTATAAAAGCCATAAGAGCACTTGCAACAACAGCTACAACAACACCATAGCAAAGAAACTTTCCTACACACTCACCACATGTCTGTAAGCAAAAACACTTGGACCTCTTCTCCACAATGGCATTGTGAAAATCTCAAATCCTTTGTGAGATTTTGAAAAATGTTCAAATACAATCAAGTGTCCTTGATAAATATGTAAGTAGTATTGGCATGTATGTATGGATGTAGGGACATATGACTGTGGGTATTTGACTTAAAGCTTGACTGGAATTGTATATTAAAAGCCACAATAAGATTTGTTACCGAACAATGTTCTTTTGGTTCTCGTCAACATTGGGCATCAACGAGTATTTACGACTACCTCTCTACAGTACTCATACTCAAATGTGTGTGTGTGTGTAAGTTTATGTGGTGTGGTCTTTAGCCCTTAGTAAAGCTATAGCACTCTCTTCATACTTAAATCTTTTACTTCTCCTCTTATTCAAAGATGATGACATCTGCATATAAAAAAATGCACTAAAATGATTTAAAGGGACACTAGAAGTAACAATCACACACAAATACATGCACACTCACTGACTTCAAGTAAATAAATGTCATTTTCAATTCCCCCCGAAGTCGATAATAACAGCAGCAGTACCACTCTATCATCGTACTCGAAGAACAGAAAAAAGGGATTAAAATTTGAGCAAATGTACAAATGTGGTGAATAGAGTCACTCAGTCATCTGGGCAAAACAAAGACGAGGTTAGCATAAATGGCTTAAATGCTAATACTAATGAAAGCTTAATATGTTTTTGGATATTTTATTTAATCTGTGAATAGAAAGTATATACATATAAACTTAGTTCCTCCTAGGCTAATGGTCCTAAAAATTATACAAAATTGTTTTCTAGATATTCGCAGATTTTATTATTTTAATACCGAAATTAATTGATCCAATTATTTTTTAATGAATCTGATGAATCAATTGATACTCTAATTTGGAAATTTATTGGTCCAATTAAAACATTAAGTTGTCCATTTAACTTTCGCTGTTTGGTTAAACAATTAATTATATTTAATTTCAACTTCTATTATAGCTCTAATTAAACATTTTTAGTGATATTTTTTAAGTATTTCCACTATACATAAATCCATTCAAAACAAATCCTATAGGCAATTTTCTCAAAATTTTATTTCTATAGAAAATTTTATTAAAATTTTATTTCTGTAGAAAAATTTAGTCAAAATTTTATTTCTACAGGAATTTTCCTCAAAAATTTTATTTATATAGAAAAATTTCTCAAACTTTTATTTCTGTAGAAAAATTTCTCAAAATTTTAATTCTATAAAAAATGTGTTAACATTTTATATCTGTACAGAATTTATTAAAATTTATTTCAATACACAATTTTCTCAAATTTTTTTCTATTAAAAATTTTCTCAAATTATTTTCTATTAAAAATGTTCTCAATTTTTTTTTCTATTAAAATGTTCTCAAATTTTTTCTATTAAAAATTTTCTCAAATTTTTTTCTATTAAAAATTTTCTCCAAATTTGATTTCTATAGAAAAATTTCTCAAAATTTTAATTCTATAAAAAATGTGTTAAAATTTTATATCTGTACAGAATTTATTAAAATTTATTTCAATACACAATTTTCTCAAATTTGTTTCTATTAAAAATTGTCTCAAATTATTTTCTATTAAAAATGTTCTCAAATTTTATTCTATTAAAAATGTTCTCAATTTTTTTTCTATTAAAAATGTTCTCAATTTTTTTTTATTAAACATTTTCTCAAATTTTTTTCTATTAAAAATTTTCTCCAAATTTGATTTCTATAGAAAAATTTCTCAAAATTTTAATTCTATAAAAAATGTGTTAAAATTTTATATCTGTACAGTATTTATTAAAATTTATTTCAATACACAATTTTCTCAAATTTGTTTCTATTAAAAATTGTCTCAAATTATTTTCTATTAAAAATGTTCTCAATTTTTTTTTCTATTAAAAATTTTCTCAATTTTTTTTCTATTAAAAATTTTCTCAAATTTTTTTTTATTAAAATTTTTCTCCTAATTTGATTTCTATAGAAAATTTTCTCAAAATTTAAATCCTATAAAAAAATGTATTGATTGCTCAAAAATTTATTCCTATAGAAAATGTTGTCAAAATTCTATTTCTATAGAAAATATTCTCAAGATTTTTTTATATAGAAAATTTCCATCAAAATTTTATTTCTTGGAAACTTTTCTCAAAATTTTATTTCTATAGAAATTCTCCCAAATAAAAAAAATTCTCAAAATTTTAATTTATATAAAAAATGTGTTAAAATTTTATGTCTGTACAGAATTTTTTTGATTTCTATAGAAAATTTTCCCAAAATTTGATTCTATAGAAAATTTTACCAAAATTTAAATTATATAAAAAAATGTGTTGATTTCTATAGAAAATATTCTCAAAATTTTATTCCTATAGAAAATTTTGTCAAAATTCTATTTCTATGGAAAATATTCTCAAAATTTTTTTCTATGGAAAATTTCCTCAAAATTTAATTTCTTGGAAACTTTTCTCAAAATTTTATTTCTATAGAAATTCTCTCAAATGAATAAACAAAAATTCTAAACATTTTATTTCTATAAAAAATGTGTTAAAATTTTATGTCTGTACAGATTTTTTTTTGATTACTATAGAAAATTTTCCCAAAATTTACATGCTATAAAAAATGTGTTGATTTCTATAGAAAATATTCCATTTCTATAGAAAATATTCTCAAAATTTTATTTCTTGGAAAATTTCCTTAAAATTTTATTTCTTGGAAACTTTTCTCAAAATTGTATTTCTGTAGAAATTCTCCCAAATTAAAAAAAAAAAACTCTCAAATTTTTAATTCTATAAAAAATGTTTTAAAATTGTATGTCTGTACGGAATTTTTTTGATTTCTATAGAAAATTTTCCCAAAATTTACATTCTATAAAAAATGTGTTGATTTCTATAGAAAATATTCTCAAAATTCTATTTCTATAGAAAATATTTTTTTCTTGGAAAATTTCCTCAAAATTTTATTTCTTGGAAAATTTCCTCAAAATTTTATTTCTATAGAAATTCTCTCAAATTAAAAAAATGTCTCAAAATTTTAATTCTATAAAAAAATGTTTTAAAATTTTATGTCTGTACGGAATTTTTTTAATTTTACTTTTATAGACAATTTTCTCAAATTTTTTTCTATTAAAAATTTTCTCCAACTTTGATTTCTATAGAAAACTTTCAAAAAATTTTATTTCTGCAGAAATTCTTTTAAAATTATATTTCTATGATAAACAAAATTTTATTTCTTTAGAAAATTTTGTCAAAACTTTATTTCTATAGAAAATTTTGTTTTGGTCAATTTTCTATAAAAATTTAATGGCACGAGAAGTTGGAGAGGAATATTTTGTAAAATCTACGAAAACATCAGGGGATCTACCATTTTTGGTATAATTCTACTAACTATGGCAACCATGCTGATAAAGTCATCATACGCTGCACTGAAGTGGTTCTGTGGTATTTTGGCTCATTTCCGTCGAATAACAATCTTGAGAAGTCGATCGGTTGATATTTTTTAGTGCCAATCTTACTCTAAATCCTGTTGGTATGTCCCTGTCTCTAAGACATATTTCCGATAATATTTGTTATTTATTGTAACTCCACGGTTGACGAATGCAAATCAGGGAGCTAATATCGACCGTTACGCTTGAATTCCATCACTAATTACTTTATTTCTGAATGGAATAGATCAAAATGCTTTTGTAAACTTATAATTAATAAAATGTTTAGTCCACGGACAGTTTATAATAATTTGTCAGTTGTCAGATGAGCAGTTTAAACATCAAAGCAAACTGAAGATTGTTGCAATGAATATCAGCCACACTGTATATATTTAATACGTTTTTGTTTTTGTTCGATTTATTTTTGCCATAGATACCACTTTGGCGAATGATAAACAAAAATGAAGAAGTTTGGAAGACATAATCCCCAATACGGATTATAGGAAAATTTTACTGTATATTGAATTGCATTTCTTATGCCCAATTTTAGCTTTCTGCACCTTCTTGATTACTATAATCCCTCTTCGATTATTTTTCCAGCACGTTTTTTTGTAGCTTACTTTCATATCCTCATCATCAAGGATTGAATTTTCTTCATTATACATTTTATTGTAATTTTATTTTTTTTTCTTTTTGTAGAAAGGGAGGAAGAGCAGTGGAGACGAATAAGATTTGTTGGCATTTCAGTTAATAATTGCTGTAAGTTAATAGTCCTGGTTGTAAGACAACAAGAACGCGACAAGACACAACATTCAACCACATCACACCACAGGCAAATTAAAATGCAAGTATGCCAATGTATTATTGATGACGACGATAATTTCGATGACAATGATGAGGATGATGTTACCAATACCGTTGATATCGATGCCGACAACGATACGAACGTAGATGATGTTGACGATGATGCGTCTGGTATAAAGATTGGCTTTCTTCTTTAAAAGCTTAAAAATTAAGCTGGTGATTTAATTTGATTTGCCTTTTTGCTCCGTTTCTCCCTCCCTCTCTTTTGGCATCATTACATCAACAATTGGCGAGACTGTTGCTGCATTTAAGTATCACAATAAGGTTAAGATTTCTATTTTTGTTGCGAATATTTAACCTTCATAAAGGGAAATTATAAAGAGCCACTTATCTTGATAAGTGTTAGAGGATTTAAAAAAATAAAATATGAAAAAATTAAACCCCAATGCAAGGCAATGACTAAAAAAAGGCTATGGATAGGAATACGTTTGGGAACATTCATTTATGACTTATGGTAAATAACTTAAATAGAACTCGAACACACACCCTGTCACCGCATTATCCTTTATCAAACCAACCTCTTTGTAAGCCCCTTAGTTGCAGCATTAAACCAAGATCAATTCTTATGGTGAGGTTATTGAACGCATTTGCAATATAATAACAGGGAGAAGACGAAGAAAAATCAGACATAGGAAACCTAAATAAACTCATTGGGATTTTTATTAAAGTATAGCAGCCGCAGAGACAATACTTCCAATTGATGGGGATGAAATTTGATCCTTTAAGACAAGTGCTGCCTGCATGCCTACCGACTTTATTGTTTAGCTTTATTCTCTGTATTTTTGCTAAGTAGTTTTTTTTTTTGATTTGCTTAAGGTTTGCAACAAATGCTTAGAGGATTTTGAAGTGGTGGCATTGTTATTGCGGCATGTGGATATTAGGGCTAGATGTGATTTCCACATATTGGTCTTTTTATAGTATAAGCTTTAAATCAATAAACTATTATGGTTATTTGCATTAATTATAAAAAGTATTAGACAAACTGCTCTATCGAGGGTGGCAATAAAATGTTTGAAAATACATTTTTTTATTAAATGGAAAAAAATGTATTCTTTAAATTCTAATCTTGAAATTCTATGACCTCTGCGCAATAGAATTTCTGTTTATGCAAAAGTACCCATTTTAAAGTCGAATCTCCTAACTCTAAAGATAAAACACCTTAACCTATTTAATGCCCTACATCACTAAGTGTTAAATATATAAAAATTTTAATCTGCATACAAATTTGGTTACTGCAAATATCGGTCTTTAAACTCACAATATCTTCTGAGTCTCCCGGACTTGTCTGTCCGTCCGTCCGTTGTTATTGTAGATGCAATTTTATTATATTTTCAAAAAGTTTTCTAGCACAAAAATAAACAAATTCGCGCAAAATTTTTTATAAGCATTTTTTATAAACAGTTATTGTTTTGTTCAAAAAAGTTTATCATAAGCAAAAATACCTTAAAAACAAGTAAGGAAAGTCTAAGTCGGGCGGGGCCGACTATACTATACCCTGCAACATTTTGTAGATCTAAATTTTCGATTCCATATCACATCCGTCAAATGTGTTGGGTGCTAAATATATATAAAGGTTTGTCCCAAATACATACATTTAAATATCACTCGATCTGGACAGAATTTGATAGACTTCGAAAAAATCTATAGACTCAACATTTAAGTCGGCCAATGCACTAGGGTGGAACACAATGTTAGTAAAAAAAATATGGGAAACTTTTAAATCTGAAGCAATTTTAAGGAAACTTCGCAAAAGTTTATTTATGATTTATCACTCGATATATATGTATTAGAAGTTTAGGAAAATTAGAGTCATTTTTACAACTTTTCGACTAAGCAATGGCGATTTTACAAGGAAAATGTTGGTACTCCCTGTGCAAAATTTCAACTAAGTCGGAGTTGAAAATTGGCTTCTGTGGTCATATCAGTGTAAATCGGGCGAAAGCTATATATGGGAGATATGTCTAAATCTGAACCGATTTCAACCAAATTTGGCACTCATAGCTACAATGCTAATTCTACTTCCTGTGCAAAATTTCAACCAAATTGGGCAAAAACTCTGGCTTTTAGGACCATATTAGTCCATATCGGGCGAAAGATATATATGGCAGCTATATCTAAATCTGAACCGATTTCAATCAAATTTTGCACACATACAACTAATTGTACTCCTTGTGCAAAATTTCTACCAAATTCGGCCAAAAATTTGGCTTCTGGGGCCATATAAGTCCATATCGGGCGAAAGATATATATGGGAGCTATATCTAAATCTGAACCGATTTCAATCAAATTTTGCACACTTGACTATACGACTAAGTTCACAGACACAGACGGACATGGTTACATCGACTCAGGGACCCACCCTGAGCATTATTGCCAAAGACACCATCTCGTCTCCTTCTGGATGTTGCAAACATATGGACTAACTTATAATACCCTAATAAAAATTTATGGAATATGCCCCAAAATTGGATTTTGGTAAAAAAAATTAAAAATCATGTTTTATATTTTTAAATATTTAAAAAGAATATTTCAAACAAAATACTAAAAAGATTAAGAAAATGAAATTTAACAATAATTCTTCCTAATAATTCAATTCTACCTTAAAATACAAATAAACAAAAAATAAAATAAATAACAAATTATTTGTTAAAACTTTTCAAATAAATTGGCACCTTAAGCTATTTAATATTGAAAATTAAAATTTTAATCTGCATATAAATATGATTACTAGAAATGGCAGTCGCTGAAACCACAATCTTTCCTGAATCATCCAGCCTTGTTTGTTCATCCGTCCCTTGTTATTCTCAAGATTTGGAAAGCAAACTTTATTAAATTTTTATGAAATTTACTCGAAAACTTTCATTAAATTTGAAATGTCAACTAAATCTAAATCCAGGTTTTATAGACAATTATTTTATATAGAAAAAGGTTTCTTAAAAGCATAAATACATAAAAAAATCTTTTGGGAAAATATACCATAAAATTGCGTTTTGATAAGAATATTAAAAATCTCGTTTTATTGTTTTAAAATATTTAGAGAAAAAAATTAAAACAGACAAATAGAAACTAAAAATATCTGAAACCAAAATCTTTCCCGAGTCTAGGCTAGCCTTCGCAATACGTCCGTCCGTTTTTATTCTCAAGATTTGGGATGCACAATTTTATTAAATGTTTATGAAATTTATTGGAACAAGAATAAATGCAAATTTGAAGTTTTGAAAGATCAACCAAATTCAGGTTTTAGTTTACAATATAGGAAAGTTATTAAAAACCACAACGTTTTTCCTATATGCGTCTTTTCTTAAAGGCAATTGTTTCTAGAAGAAAAAATGTTCTATAAACATGTGTATAAAAAAAGATATTTACAAAGAAATTTAAAAGAGAAGAGAACTAAGAAATAAAATTTTTAAATTTAATATAAAAATAAACAAAAATTTCAAAAATGAGAAAAACTTAATCTGAATTAAAATAAGGTTACTAGAAATATCATTCCCTGAACCCACAATCTTTCCTGAGCCATCCACCGTGGTGCAATGGTTAGCATGTACACAAGGTCATGGGTTCGATTCCTGCTTCGACCGAACACCAAAAAGTTTTTCAGCGGTGGATTATCCCACCTCAGTAATGCTGATGACATCTCTGAGGGTTTCAAAGCTCCTCTAAGTGGTTTCACTGCAAAGTGTGACGCCGTTCGGACTCGGCTATAAAAAGGAGGTCTCTTGTCATTGAACTTAACATGGAATCGGGCAGCACTCAGTGATAATAGAGAAGTTCACCAATGTGGTATCACAATGGACTGAATAGTCTAAGTGAGCCTGATACATTGGGCCGCCACCTAACCTACCCAACCCTAACCTTCGTCCGTACGTTGCTTTTCTCAAGATTGGCGGGTGCAAATTTTATTGAATTTTTGAATTTTTTTTAACCTAAAGGCTAGGTCCATTTTATGTGCTATCTAATTTTTTTGTTAGATTTGTTTTTTTCGCTAATTGTTACTTATACCTTTTTGACTTTTAGCTAAAATTGTAATAGACCTAACATTTTTTTTTTTGTTTGTGGCAAATAGCATGTGCATAGCTGGGTACATATTTTCACATATCGCAAGACCTTTTTACGTTTGTTTTTGCGAGCATGGAAAAACGCAACAAGCCGCTACAGAACAACAAAAAACACAATGTCATTTTGCCTGCCAGATTTCTGGATGTGAGATTTCTATTCCTACAGGGATTTTTTTTTTGCTACTCTCGTTGGGAAATGAAGAAAAGCAACAAAAACAACGAAATATCCATTGTATCCACCAAAGCCACAAGTGAGTTGAGTATGTGCCTGTCTGCCACTCTGGCGTGTTGCTTATTTGTTTCTTTCTTCTAAAGCAGTGTGTATGTGTTGTCGTTAAATCCAACAGCATCAGCAGCAGTAGCATCATCATCAACAGTGGCAACAAATAAACAATGCCAACAAATCTAGTGAACTTCATAGAGATTAGCCTTCATGAAAGCATCAGAATTAAAAGCTTTTCCCTTCCATCTGATATTCGTTGTTGTCATCGTTCTCGCTATGCTTACAGGCTACGTGTATTAGCCCTCACATACATTTCTTTTGCTCTGGTTTGTTTGTTTGATTCATTCCTCCACCCTCGCTCATCTGACCATTTTTTCATCGTTCCCCAACATCACTAGTAAATATCCTTTGCTCCAGCTTCAGGTTGTTTGTTTGTTTGTCTGTCTATGTATCCTAATGTCTATCTGTCTCTCTAACCGCCACTGAGTTAGTTTTTCCATCTGTTTAACACTCTATTTGAGATGGATTTTAAATTCTACTACTACGATGTGTGAGTTAAAGATATCGAATCCTTTAGATTGTTTTTCTCTTATGTATGTGTATGTGTGTGTGGGTTTTATTGTTGTTTTCCTTTCAAGTATTAAGATATTTGCCGCGTTCTTAAATAAGTAGATTGATATATGGAAGTGTTTGATTAGAACAAATCCTAAGAAGATCTATAGCAGCAATGCAACAACACTGATTGAAAGGTGAATCACCCAAAATCAACAAATGCATTTTCCTATTTAATACGAATCTTTACTGGACAGAAAACATAATATTTTAGTTTGGTCGAGTTGTTTCTTTTTACGACAAAATTTCATAAGGAAAAAATTGCCCAAAAATTTCCCAATGACCGGCAACTTCTGGATGATGGTTTATTTTTTTGGTGTATGGAGATATTTTACCATCATGTGATTTTATAGAAAAACACTCAAATGCTATATATATATATATATATATATATATATATATATATATATATATATATATATATATATATATATATATATATATATATATATATATATATATATATATATATATATATATATATATATATATATATATATATATATATATATATATATATATATATATATATATATATATATATATATATATATATATATATATATATATATATATATATATTTAATAATTTTCCCTAGTCCAACTAAATTCTCTTTATTTCAGGTATGTCTGAAAAACTTAAAAACTTTATGAGATAAACGTGGAAATAAAATTTAGAAAATATTCGACCACCGTGGTGCAATGGTTAGCATGCCCGCCTTGCAAACACAAGGTAGTGGGTCCGATTCCTGCTTCGACCGAACACCAAAAAGTTTTTCAGCGGTGGATTATCCCACCTCAGTAATGCTGGTGACATTTCTGAGGTTTTCAAAGCATCCCTAAGTGGTATCACTGCAATGTGGAACGCCGTTCGGACTCGACTATAAAAAGGAGGTCCCTTGTCATTTAGCTTAACATGGAATCGGGCAGTGGTATCACAATGGACTGAATAGTCTAAGTGAGCCTGATACATCGGGCTGCCACCTAACTTAACCTTCGAATAAATTCAATGTTAGCAAAAGCAGAAGAAAGTTTTCATACTATTATCAAAAACAGTAATTGAACTACCATATTAGCAATGTAATGGTCCCAGCAAACAAGCGTCGCCAAAAAAATTGTGAAAATATTTTTTTTTTGCATCCGAAAGTGGTGTCAAATTAAAACAGATGCGATTAATTTATCAAGGGTTTGTTTTAAGAGGGATTTCCACTATTTCAGCCGCTTTTGCACTGGTTATGAGTCTGAATTGAAAAGTTCTGTGATATTTTAGCAAAATAAATATTTTTTTTATAATTTTTTATTACAAGTCTTTTAATGTCTGAAACGTTTGTGTTCACCCTACGGGAAATTGGAACAACTTGCCACTGACAAACCTATCACAGAACTGGTACCGGTGCTCCAAGTTTTTAATAGTCGTAATTTATTGATTTCCGTACTCACTTGATATTAAAATCTTATTGGATCTACACCCAGAGAAGGAATATGATCACCTCAAAAATGTTACAAGAGCAAAATATTATTTTTGGATGGTGACCATGTAACATGTTTGTCGCAAAAATGTTGTTTTTTCTGCAAACATAACATGCTTTCCGAAAACAGATACATAATTTCCAAGAAAATAACATGGTTGCAGCGAACATGTTACATGGTCACAATCCAAAAATAAAATTTTGCTCTTGAAGTATGTTCCTTCTCTGGGTGTACACATTTACTGAAATAATATTATCAAAATAACTAATTGTTCGACATAGTTCAATAGTTTTTTTATGTTGGCTGCGATTCGGATGACCAAAATGAAACAGATTTCTAAGAGTTTGTCCGAAACTGGTTCCTGAGGACCTGTCTATGGGGTACTCCTGCTAAATTGTCCCAGGGCGTGTCTTTTGGAATGAGTCCAAGACGTGTCCTAAAGTGTAAATTTACCCCGTCAATGACAATCCCATGTTAAAGTGACCGGTCCCTTCCATACGTTTTGACCGGAACTGGGACTGGTCCATATACACCGGGGACTAGTCCTGTACCGGACCTGTGGTTGATCCATTTCCCGTAGGACAAGTACTTTAAAAAATTCGCAATTTTTCTACAAAGGGTTTATTACTTTTTTCCAAAAAATATTAATAATTTGCACAATTTTATTAATTGTTACCGTGTCTTTAACGTATTTGAAACAAAAAAATTAAGATTATTATGAAAAAATCGATTTATAAAAAAAAAAACAGAATTAAAAGAACTACGTAGTCAAACTAAAGAACATTTTTGGAAAATCTTTTACTGTTGTGTATTAGAACAACTTCCAATTTTTTCGTTGACATATCTTGCGAATGATTTATTTTTATAGTTTCAGTTAATTTTTGCTTTTACGAGAAGGACAAAATTCGAAAATCTTAAGTAAAAATCCCAAAATGTTACTAATTTTCGATATTTTACAACCACATTGTGGACATCTGAAAAAGTAAAATATAATTTAGTTCAATTTTAGCAAAAAATAGTTCATTTTTCCCACAAAATTTGTGAGTGTCGACCCAACAAAAAAAAGCATCGCCAAAAAAGTTATGAAAATGTTCTTTTTGGATCCGGAAGTGGTACAAAATTGACGCAGAAGCAATGACTTTAACATGGGCTTGTCATAGAACGGAAGTCCATCATTTCAATTGCCGTTGCACTGAATTTGCATCACTTTTTTAGTTGTGATCCGAGTTCAATGTTTTGGATGTAAATTAAAAAAAATCTGTAATATATTGTCAAGTAAATAATTTTTAATAATTTTTAATGGATTCTAACGCTTGTCTGAAACGTTTAACCTCGAATATTTTCAAAAATTCACAATTTTTTCAGATTGGATTTAGCATTTTTTTCGACAAAATTGAAATAATTTGTACGATTTTATGAATTCTTCCTGTGTTTTTAACCTATTTGAAACCAAAAAAGGTGAAATTTCCCATTAAAAATATGAAAAAAGCATGTTATAAAAAATTGAAGTAAATTAACTTTCTATGTAGGTAAAATAAAGAACATCATTGGGAGTACATCCACTGGAAGTGCTTTTAATGTTGTGCCTTTGGAAGAACTTCCAAATTTTTTTGCTGGGGATCTAATAATGTCTGTTTGCTTATTGACATCATAATGAACGTTAACATTATAATGAATAGAAATAAAAATAGCTTTAACATTTAATAATCGTTTTTTTTTTTACAAAAAATCCCTCAAGAAAATCGAAGAATTGTTCTATACCGTGAATCTTCTACTTCGATGGTTAATGTCGAAAATTGGTTTAACACATGTCCTGCACAACGGATGCAACGAAGGGTTATATGTAGGTCTTGAGAAAAATATTTTTTTCGGACGGATAAACACATTAGAACATCTCTGTTATGTAGAATCTGATTAAAAAAATCCTTTGATTGAAAATGTTAGATCTTTTTTTGTAAGCTATGTCCTTATAAAAAAAAGGAAACAATTATAATGTCATTTTATCTTAGTTTCAGTTCGCAAAAATTGATTTATTCCAGTTAAAATTTCCCCAATAAATGATCACTCTATTTATTAATTACTTTAATTAAATAACTTTTATTACATTTGCAATAAATTACTTTAATTTAAATAGAGAAGAAAAAACTGCTCTATACAAATGGGTTGCGTACTAAATGGTTTTAAATAAAGATTTCCTGATAAATTGAAAACTATTAATTTAATATATCTTTTTTTCAAAATGTATTTTTGTTAAACAAGATAAAAAACTAATTCTATTTAATATTTTTTTTTAAATTCATTAATCATAATTTTTTAAATATCAATTCGAATTTATGTATTCATGTATCATATCGGCTCTTGTAACATAGTTTACCTAACTATTAAGCTCATATAATATTTTATTCGAAAATAAATTCATTAGTATAGGGTATGCTATATTTCCCACTTCCTCAATCTTATTAATGGAATGAACCATCAATGTAAAGCACCTATGGAGACTTTAAATAAAAATTAAATATATTTTTCTATTATAACTTTAGCCGACGGCAAAGCAGCCACTCGAGTATAAAAATAATCTAACGACATTTTATGAAAATTCTAAAAAATATCAAAATCCCACTTTAAGTTTTTGTTAAAATTTTTGTAGTTGGTATGGATAAATAATATTTTTCTTTCAAAGAAATATTTTGATGTGATATAACATTAAAAAGTTTTAGAGTTTTGCATTATTAACATCAAAATTAAAATTATATATTAGAATAATATCCTTTAAATTATGAATATATCGAACATTTAAAAATTTGGCTTGGACCTAAATAGAAAAGTTTCAGCCTTTGTAGTCCCAAAAATCAGCGTTTGTAGTACCAAAAATCCAAAATAGAAAAGTTTCAGCCTTCGTAGTCCCAAAAATCTGTTTTTAAACCTCCATATTAATATTCCAGAAATTTTAGTATAAACACAATTGGAATATTCGGAGGAGAACATTGTGAAAAATCTACCAAAAAGCCAAGAGTTCTACTAAACAGTACAAATCTATTAACTTTGGCAACTGTTATACTACTAATACTTAAATTTAATTTATTTATACTTAAATTTATTATAAGGTCTAACTTAAATTTTATCCACTTTTTGAGACTTGCACAATTCGTAGTTAAAACAAGGAACGTTTAATGAACTGGTACTAGTTTCAACTACAAATTTCTTTCTCCTAAAAAGAAAAACTGAATTAAATTTAAAACAAAACAACAATAGCGACACATTGTGACCATAGTATTAAGCAGAATTTTTATATGACAAAATGAGTTGTGTATTATCACAGCTATACATAAACAAATTATTAAAAATTTTATTATGAGCTAATAAAAACTACACTGGAAAAACAGTGAACCCATCAGGAAGAAAACTTTTGGTTAATTTTAGAAAATTTTAAATATTTTTAGAAATTTTTAACTAAACATTATTACAAACGCTAGCATCACGCCGATTTCACAAAAATAAGTAAATATTTTTCGATAAATTGAAGAAAATTTATTAGACATAAATATTTTTTTTTTCACTTTTTTTGTAGTTTGAAGGAAAAAATTGGAGTTCAAAATTGCAAGAATGTCTGAAGTGACATATGAAGTTCATGGTGGACGCATTTGTAGTAAAATGTATAAATTTAAAGAAATATTGAACTATTTTGTGAGAAATACGAATTTAGTAAATCTTTATGCTTAATTTGTGTATAATGTTTTCCCGTTTTTTAGTTCATTTAACTAACATACGTAAAAAATGATTAAAGTAAAAGAATTTCTTTTTTACACACAATAAATCTATGAACTAATATAAAGTTAAATTGGCTTTAATGAAATAGAGAGTTCACTTTTTTTGAGTGTATCTTACGACATCAGTCTACGTCTTTCGGTATAATTTTTCGTAGTCTAAAAAATATAGTGATTTGTATTGCTGGCTTATTGATTGACTCGGAACCACCACCTGAAATGCCAATAACATTGACTTTTGAAAACGAATGGCATAAAATATTGATAATTTTTACATTTCTTGAGATAGTGTACCAAATGCAGTTCCCCACAAATTGGAGGAATTTGTTTTATGTAAAAGATCGTGGTGGAGGAATATATTTTTCTTCGGGTGTAGGAATTTCCAACAACAAAAAATGCAAAAGTCAACTTTTCGACTTTTTGGAAAATTGAAAACGGCGAAAAAACTTGAAAAAGTCGACGTTTGACTTTTACAATTATTGAAATATCAACTACCCAGCAAAAAAGCGTCGCCAAAAAAGTCATGAAAATGTTCTTTTTGGATCCGGGAGTGGTGCAAAATTGACGCAGAAGTGATGAATTTAACATGGGCTTGTCATAGGACGGAAGTCCTCCATTTCAACAGCCGTTGCACTGAATTTGCATCACTTCTTTAGGTGTGATCCGAATTCAATGTTTTGGATGTAAATTAAAATATTCTGTGATATTTTCTCAAATAAATAATTTTTATAATTTATTGTAATTTTTAATGGATTCTAACGCTTGTCGGAAACGTTTGACCTCAAATATTTTAAAAAATTCACAATTTTTTCAGATTGGATTTAGCATTTTTTTCCGACAAATTTTGAATGACTTGTATCATTTTATGTATTCGTACTCTGTTTTTAACCTATTTGAAACAAAAAAAGTTAAAATTACACATTAAAAATATGAAAAAATCAAGTTATAAAAAATTGAATCAAAAGAACTTCATGGGTAGTTAAAATAAAGAACATAATTGGGAATGCATCTTCTGGAAGTGCTTTTAAAGTTGTGCCTTTGGAAGAAGTTCCAAATTTTTTTGCTGGGTATTGACGTGGCGATTTTCGACTTTTTCAAATTGTCGGCATAAAAAGTGCTAACACACATTCATATTCCAATTCAAATTAGACTTTTTCGTTAAAGTCGAATAACTTTCGAACTTTTGATAAAATTTAACACAACTAAGTCACTTCTTTGTTTCAAATTATAATAAGAAATATCAAATTTTAAATTTTATTTTTGTTAAATATTATAAAATATTCAAAAAGACGTATTTTCGAATTTCCGACTTTTTAAAAAATTGAAAAAATCGACTTTCGTTTTTTTTTTTATAAATTTCTATAAATTTTCAGCATAAAATCTGCCTACTAACACTCATCTTTATATTCCAAGAGGAATATAAGTTTTGCTCAAAAACTTTTAAATTTAACAAATTTTAAATTTTGTTCCGGAATGTAATGAGAAAAGTCGACTTTTATAATTTCTATTTTTGTAAAAGGATGCAATTCACATTTCACTTTTCGGCTTTGTCGTTAAAGTTCGATTAGTTGATTTAGGTTCCAGTAAAAAGTCTATTTGACTCGATTATCAAAAATAAAAATACCAATTCGACAATTTTGAGGAATACAAAAAGTTGAAAATTTTTTGACAAAAAGTCGATTTTCCTCTATTGTATCCCTATTATTTACCAATCTTATTATATTTTGACCAAAAAAAATAACCTGTAAAATATCAGTCACCACAGTAAAGATCTAGTTACGTATCCTAATAAGAATATCTAATATCATTAATTAAGTGAGAATGGTTTATGTCATTTCTTACACTTTAAATAAAAGAGTCTGTTTGTTTTTAAATAATCAAAAATAAACACAGAAAAATTTTTACTTTTGCAAATGATAGCAGATAATAAGATATTAATAACGAAATACACACTGAGACTTAAAATCGAAATTATAAATACTTTTATTTTCACATTCTAATTCCTATATTGGAATTTCAGTTAAAATTTTGTTATTCATCACAACCGACCATATTCGGATATATTTTTTTGACATTAATCATTTTTCTGTTTATGGTATGTCTTAAAGTCACATTCAATAAATTCAAGTCCTAAGACAGGTATTTTCAATGTAAAGCGATTATATTGTTAATCTCTTTCGTATGATAAACTTTGTTCCAATTATGTGTCATTGTGTTTGGTTTTCGTTTTCTTTTTCACAGATCTTTCAATGTTGTGTTTTTAGTGTGTTTTTTTAAATTTCAGTTTTCTACTTGAATGCTAGGGATTTTATTTTGTAATCAATTCATTTCAATTTTAATCCAATAATCCATCATTCCGGTATAATCCCATATTTTTTTCATACGCACGCACGCAAGCAGCACTTGTATTTATCATACACAACAACAACAAAATACACGCAAAATTATAACAACAAGAAACTCAAGTCCTACAACAACAACAACTAAAAATATTAAAACACTCACACATCACTTGCTCCATGCATGCATGCAGGCAGGCACAGAGATGTACAACAACACATCACTCGTATACGCTCACTCGGTTTTTGGTTCTTTGTGATTGTGTTGTGCTCAAAGCCTTTTTTAATGAGAAGACAAACATTTACACACTCCCAGAGTTATTGGGTGATACAAAAACAACAATCAAATTTAATCACTTTATATTTGGATTTGTTTGTCATTCTTTGGTCATAATCCCGCCTAAAAAATTATTTTAAGCAATTGTAATAATACACAAATGAAAAAACAATTTCATTACAAAACAAAATATATCACTAAGGTTGTTATTGTTTTATTTTTTTAGAAAATTAACACAAGAAAACGAAACGAGAATATCCAAAATAGAAGAAGAAGAAAAAACAAAATCTGTCTTTTTTTTTTGTATTTTTTGAAAACAAATACTTTTTTAGAGCTCACCAACCTTCTTCTATCATGATTCACGCACTACTAAATTAACGACTGCTGTCAGGCGGCCAAACAAACCAATATCTTTTTATCTTAAAACGTACACACACTCTGCAGCGGCAGAGAAAGAGACACGCACGGCAAGTTAAAGAAACGAAACACACATATTACCATTAGCCATGGTGGCATAGACTCTTTCTCTCTTTTAGATGAGCCAAATACGTGTAGATGAGTGTGACACAAGCAACATGTGGTACTTGGGCAAATAAGCATAACGATAAAAGAATTAGAGTAAAGGCAACGACAAAGCCTATATTATTGGGGGAATGGGAAACACCACCTACTTCAATGAATGGTGGCAATGCAATGAACACACACAAGCGCATGACACATAGTGGGAACACGTATACAACCCCCTTTTACATAGAATCGATGTGATAAAGAAAATTCTCTCTTCCAATATTACTCTTTAGTTCTCATGCTTAACAAATCTCACACGTATAGTATGTGTGTTATCTCTAAAAAATTTTGAAGAGGCAAAGAGTACATGCTCTTCTTGATTTAAAAACTCTTTGAACAGTCAACTCTCTTGAAATGTAAAATTTACAAGAAATATTAACAAATCCCTTGAATTCTCTTCTCTTGTTTATGTTATACTCTGTGTGTGACTACCTTCAGCCTTATAGCCATGCCAGGCATTTTGAATCCATGTGCGCACACACACACACCCATACACACACTCTTCCAACGATAAATATTAAGTCTTATTGGGCTCATATCTCAGGGATTATGCAAAATGTATAAATGAATGAATACGGGGGGAATTAAGGATTAATTTCGAAGGGATGTCATTTATACTGAGATAATACTGTTTTGTATTTTATACACGAATAAATTTATTTCCTCCGTTGTAGATGATGTTGTATAGGTCCAATGGTTATTTGGTGTGTGTATGGTTGGTGGATTGCCTGCTGCCTGGCTGACTGGCTGGCTGGCTGGCTAAGCCAAACGAACAGTCTTATTCACTCAATGACCGTCGGTGTGGCGTTTTGCCATTTGTACTGCTGCTTCTGTTGTGGATTGGATTTAGTTGCCTCTAGTGGCTCAGTTCAGGGAGTTCAGTAACGACGACAAGTAGTATGTCAGTTTGTTTGGTGCAGTGTTTGGAGAAAAGTTTCGCTGTATTGAATGTGCCCGTGTACTGTAGATTGTGTATTGCATGGATATAATGCTATTATAATACTGCGGCTTTTTACTTCATATAGCAAGACTTATTACTACAGTGCCTCTTTGGGGAAATGTCACAAGTTGTGGATGTTTGAGATTTGTTTTTTGTTAACAGAAATCGGTTATATTTCTTTGCAATATGTAAACCAATCTCCTCATGTGAATTAATGGAAATGAATATTTTTTGTCTTCATTAACGAAATTAACTGACAATTAAGACAAGTATTATTGATATATTTTCTTATGTGATTGACTTTTATAAACTTGAAAATTGAATAAAGTTGATAAAATATTTTCTAAAATTTAATTCAAATTTTAATTGAAAAATATTTGATGATGTTGTTTCTGTGTTCTTAAAGCTTTGTAGTGAATAAAATGCGATATATCACGATAGAGCCTTTTTTATTTTCTACCGGGAAATTTTTGTATTAAAATTACATAAAAAATTATTTTTTTTAGGGAAAAATTTTTTTTGTTACCTTCAGGCTAAACAAAGTTCGTTGGGAATAAACGTGGCAAAGGGGTAATAGAACCAACGTTTGAATTACCTTTAAAAATACAAATTTGTCGGTGGGAAGAATAATTTTTGTTGTGTTAATATGTTAGAACATTGCATTTTCTTAAATACTAAGTCTCTGATCACCTAAATTTTGTCCACATTTGGGAGGTGTCCGGTTTTTAGAGTGTCCAAGTTTGAGAGGTTTCACTGTATATGCCTGTAAAAAGTCAAATCGTAGTATCGATTTCTGGGTAACTACATCCATAAAAGGGTTCGATAGAATTTGACATATCTACGGACGAATAACACAGTGATAGAAAAAATGTCGTTATATCAAAGAAAGGTGTTATAAAAATTGAGCCAATGAAACAAATTCGTAAATACAATGGAAATTTCCATTATTATGATGAATTTTTTGCAAAATAATGAAATGTTTCGTACTATTAATGAAAGCTGTCATTGTCGTAATGAACATTTTTCGTTTTATCTAGGTTAGGTTAGGTTAGGTTATGTGGCAGCCCGATGTATCAGGCTCACTTAGACTATTCAGTCCATTGTGATACCACAGTGGTGAACTTCTCTCTTATCACTGAGTGCTGCCCGATTCCATGTTAAGCTCAATGACAAGGGACCTCCTTTTTATAGCCGAGTCCGAACGGCGTTCCACATTCCAGTGAAACCACTTAGAGAAGCTTTGAAATCCTCAGAAATGTCACCAGCATTACTGAGGTGGGATAATCCACCGCTGAAAAACTTTTTGATGTTCGGTCGTAGCAGGAATCGAACCCACGACCTTGTGTATGCAAGGCGGGCATGCTAACCATTGCACCACGGTGGCTCCCTCGTTTTCGTTTTATCTATGAAAAACTTTCATTAGCTCGATTTTAATTAAATTTTCTCTGTGTGCATTATAATAGTTCAATTAATGAAGACTAAAGCAACATAATGAAGAATATATTCAAGAAGAGTGATATACGAGCTTGGTCCCAAAAGCGCATAATGTCCCGAGTGGCTGACAGGGTATTATCGTATATTACATTCTTTTGAAAGGCTTTTTCTAAATTTCACCCAGTACGAACTTGGGTTTTTTTTTATTTTTTGTTTGTCATAGTGAAGCTGGAGAGCACTAATGGTCAGCGAATCGACTCTTGTTTTCGGAATGTGAAACGCGGGGCGAAACCATATAAAGTTGAGATGTTGTGTAAGATGACTTTTCTCCTTCGATGGCTAAAGTCAAAATTTAATTTTTAAGTTTTTCAAATTATAGCACCTAATTTTCAATACTATCCACACCCACACAGGAAAAATATCACTAGCATAATTACAATTACAAAATTGATTGAAGTTGCTATCATAATCGATTAAGAAAATAATTGGTACAATTAACCTTTTAATCAAATTAAATTAAACTAAATTATCCAAATTAACATTAAATAAAAAAAAATATTCTCACTTAAAAATTTATTTTGCATATAAAGAAATTTGTCCCGGAATATTTAGTTTCCATATAATACACTTCATTACATTAAAGAAAAATGGGAAAATTCATTATAAAGTAGAAACTCCTATAAATTACAGGATTTTTGAGTATTGGGCCCAAAATTAATTAAGCCAATTAAAGAAATAGTGTAACGTGCCGAAGAAATTTAATTTTAATTAATATTTTAATCGAGTACATATTTTATTTCTAATTAATTCTCTAAAACAAAAGTAATCTGCAAAAATTTAAAGAAAATTTTATCATAAAGCTACCAAACAAAAAAATCTTGTTTTGCAAAAATGTATTTCTATGGAAAATTTTGTCAAAATGTTGTGAAAATTTTATTTATATAGAAAAAATTTAGTTCTATAGAAAATAGAAAGAAAAAAAAAGAATAGAAAGAAAATATTTATATAGAACATTTTGTAAAAGTTTTATTTCTATAGAAAATTTTGGCAAAATTTTATATCTATAGAAAATTTTGTTAAAATTTTATTTATATTTATTTTATTTATTATTTTGTCAAAATTTTATTTCATTGTTGTTGTTTTTGATTTCAGCTTAAAACCATGCATTGACTAAACTATTTACAAGTGTAGCTTAACCAACAGAGGAAAAGGATGTTTGTCAAATTTATTTGGCCAAAGCCCTATAGACTGCAAGATGGTTGGATGGACGCACGTTTCGGAATTACCACATTCCTAATCAGCATCCTCTACTAGCACCAAACTATCAATAATAAATTCATCAATAATATCAATAATAAATAAAACTATCAGAATAAATTCAGGCAGTTCACTAAACCCAAAAGTAAACCACACTTGAACATTCCGAAAAAAGGTTTTACATGATAGCCGGCTTATGCCGAAATAAATAAATTCGTACAAACATATCTCTTTTCCTTTGCCACCGTCAAATTATCGATTTGAGTGCAGTTGGCTGGGTTTATTTCGAGCGTGCTTCCTCTTTTTCTTCATTCGTTTTGCTTTGTTATTGTTGGCTTTTTTTTCTTTAACCATTGTTGTTGTTTTTGATTTCAGCATAAAACCATGCATTGACTAAACTAAAAAATTTTTTTTTAATAGAAAATTTTGTTAAAATTTTATTTCTATAAAAAATTTTGTTAAAATTTTATTTCTATAAAACATTCAAATTTTATTTTTATATAAAATTTTGTCAAAATTTTATTTCTATAGTAAATTGGTCAAAATTTTATTTCTATAGAAAATTTCGAAAAATTTTATTTTTATAGAAAATTTCGAAAAATTTTATTTTTATAGAAAATTTGGTCAAAATTTTATTTCTATAGAGAATTCTATTTTTATAGAAACTTTGGTCAAAATTTTATTTTTATAGAAAATTTTGTCATAATTTTATTTCTATAGAAAATATAGTCAAAATTTTATTTCTGTGGAAAATTTTGTCAAAATTTTATTTCTATAGAAAATTTTGTCAAAATTTTATTTCTATAGAAAATTTTGTCAAAATTTTATTTCTATAGAAAATTTTGTCAACATTTTATTTCTATAGATCATTTTGTCAACATTTTATTTCTATAAAAAATTTTGTCAAAATTGTATTTCTATAGTAATTTTTTTTAAAAACTTTATTTCTATAGAAGATTTTGTTAAAAATTTATTTCTGAAGAAGATTTTATTTCTATAGAAAATTTTGTTAAAATTTTATTTCTATAAAAATGTTTATCAAAACTTAATTTTTATACAAAATTTTGTCAAATATTTATTTTTATAGACAATTTTGTCAAAATTTTATTTCTATAGAAGCTTTTGTCAAAATTTTATTTCTATAGAATATTTTGTCAAATTTTTTTTTATACAGAAAACTTTATCAAAATTTCATTTCTATAAAAGGTTTCGTTTTTTTTTTATTTCAATAGAAAATTTTGTTAAAATTTTATTTCCATAGAAGCTTTTGTCAAAATTTTATTTCTATAGAATTGTCAAAAAAAAAAAATTATATAGAAAATTTTATTTCTACAGAAGATTTTGTTTTTTTTTTATTTCTACAGAAAATTTTGTCAACATTTTTGTTCTTGTTTGTGAAGAACCTCTTAGTTGGAGGAGAATATTTGGTAAAATCTACCAAGACATCAAGAATTCTACCAATCTATCAAACAGTAAAAAATCTACCATTTTCGGTAGAATTCTATTGACTGTGGCAGTCATGATCCCAACTCTCTTTTATGTTCGGTAAAGACATAAACATTGTAAAATATCTACCCAATTACCAGTACAAAATTGTAAGTCGTTCTTAACGAAACTACCCATGAAGTTCTTTTGTATAAAGTGTAGGAAATGGTCTAATTGACACCTAAATATCGTAAAAACGATCAGAAAACAATAAAAATAGAATTAGAATTTTCAATGTCATTTCGTGTTTTGACTACCGCTTTGCAAATTGGTGGAAATTTATTTTTGCGAAAGTTAAATAAAAATCATTTGTTTATTACCAAAGATATTTTACACAAAAGCCGCCACTAGTGGGATTCGAACATTCGATATTTACAAAAGCACATGTACAATTAAATTGAAATTTTTAAATTACTTCCGGATTAAACCAAATTCTTTGTTTTGCATATTTTTTAAATGGACTATCAAGTCCATTATTAAAATATTTTTCCATTCATAATAATCTTCCTCTCAGAAGAAACTTTTCATTTCATATAGTACGTCATTTGCCTACAATCATTTGGCTATCACTGTAATTTGCGTGTTGTCTGTTTGTATTACATTTAATAACCAAACGATCCATAAAACGAAGAGTTAAATCCAAAATAATAATCCCGCACGAAATTAAATCCCTCGCCCACGCCACATCAAAACGCACACAAGCAGCCTGGCATTCAGGCTGGTAAGAAATGGAAAACAGCACTCATTCACTCACACACACACAGCCATACTAACAAACACAGATAGCAAGGCTAAATCCATCTGAAAACACCGACACACAAACACTCACAATTGAACACAGTGGGTTGAATGGATATCACTGAATCTTCCGATTGGAAAGAGCCACCAAAGCAAAGCTGCATTACCAGATATTCAACCAAACAATGGTCATCACCCATACACTTACAAGTTAGCCAAGGGGGCAGCGGATGAACGGACGGACAGACGGAATGGATGGACGAACAATACGACAGAGAGACAAATAGACCGACACCCAAACGCTTATCCACACAACAGTCTTGCACAAATAAATGCGGGGGGTGACTGTCAGTAAATCGCCTAGCATTGGAGATTCGCCAGGCAGCGAAATTTCGACGGTAGCTACAACAATGTGGCAGCAGCCACATGCTCGAATGGTATAAGCCCAAACTGCTAAAACTCAACGCAAACAGCTAAGCAGAAATGGATTATGTGAGCTCTCACTCTCAAACTCTAGGCTATGGCAATGGGGTCTGCTACCACCTCAACTGCCTCCTTAGCTGGCGGATACAAAAGATTCAAATTCAGACAGCCATCTAGCCAGGCCGCCAGTGAGCTGGGTGGCATTACCAATGTTGTTATGATTGGGAATGATTTCTTCTCCACCGTATGTTTGCCTCTAAGCGAGCATATCTCCTCTGCCGGATGGATAAGTGGAGAATGTAGTAGCTGACATTGTGAAGATGTGATTGGGTTGCTGCATTCATGTTAGCTGGCTGCCTGGCTAGATGATTTGGCAAAACTCATGACGATGATGATGAAGATGAGTGAATGCTTTGGATCTGTCTCTTTGGACTAACGGGGTAGTGGAAGATGTAGTGTCTGAAGGGATTTGGCGATGGATGCAGTAGCAGCAAAATAAATTAAGCTTTGGCATTAAGCTAAAGGCTGAACTAAACACATCGCACACAGACAGCATCAGAATGGCTAACACCACTGGGAAGCTGCTAGAGTTGCCATACGAATTTTAATATTTTCAATGGGGATTATGAGAAATGTGATCCAAGTTCACAGGAGCAGTGGTAGAATTGAATGAAATGAAATGAATTGAAGATAATGGTACACTCTCAAAAAAAAACAAAAAAAAATAAATAAATAAATAAAATAAAATAAAATCGCTTCTGTAACATATACTCCCAAACATATTCATATATATTTTCAGGATTGGTCCAAGCAAAATATTGTTTGTATAGTTCAAACTTATGTTATTACGTTTCACCTTATGCATACACTTGGTGAAACAACTTTTAATGAAATTTTCTTTGTGTGTATGTATTTTTAAGGCGTCAATTGGATACTTCCAGTTTTTACTTGCAGCATACCCACTTGGTCTCTCTTTCTAAAAACATATATATTTTTAGGAAATTTCTAAATTAATATATGTTTGATTCCACATATATTATATTAAAAAAATGTTATGTCGGAAACATAATATATTTTAACATATTAACATAGATCTATTGAGAGTACTTTGCATAAAGTAGTCAGTTTTTTTGCATAACTGGTCTAATAGGAGAAATGTCACATTAATGATGTACTTTGGCCGTTTTAAAGCAAGCAGGTACAAAGAGATTTTCCAAAAGATCAGCGTATGTATGATGTCTTGGTGCATCACAGACTCTTGTTTTAAGACAGCTACATATATTCTTAATGCCATGTTACATCTATTGCTTTTAACTAAAATCAACGGGTGAACACTATAACTAACAAAGGAACTTCCTAACAACGGAAGGAATTTTGATCACTCTAAGCCAAGCAGATAATAAAGAGTATGTGGACATAGGTTAGGTTAGGTTAGGTGGCAGCCCGGTGTATCAGGCTCACTTAGACTATTTAGTCCATTGGGATACCACATTGGTGAACTTCTCTCTTATCACTGAGTGCTGCCCGATTCCATGTTAAGTTCAATGACAAGGGACATCCTTTTTGTAGCCGAGTCCGAACGGCGTTCCACATTGCAGTGAAACCACTTAGAGAAGTTTCAAACCCTCAGAAATGTCACCAGCATTATTGAGGTGGGACAATCCACCGCTGAAAAACTTTTTGGTGTTCGGTCGAAGCAGGAATCGAACCCACGACCTTGTGTATGCAAGGCGGGCATGCTAACCATTGCACCACGGTGGCTCATAGACCGTCATCAATCCGGAGTGCTTGACTCGCCGGTTGATTTTAGAATATTCCCGAGGATGAAGTCTTCTTGAATAACAAGTTCATGTACGAAGACAATGTCAGTCGACTTTATTTAATGCTAGGGCTAAAGAGACTCCCTTACAGAGGGACTTATTTTGATGACTCTAACGTAATGGTATGTGGATCGATACAATTACGAAGCAGGCGTTCTAGACTCGCCAAGCGATTTAAAAAGGTCCAGCGAATGTAGTCTGCTTGCATTACATGTTAATGTTGCACGACAATGTCAGTCGACTAGGGATTATATGAGAACTCCAAAGGATTGTCGACAGAGGCTATCATCAGGCCGGAGTCCTCGGCTTGCCGGTTGATTTTGAAAAATCTAGCGACTGAATTATTTGTGCATCTCAGGCTCAGACTTTATTGAATCCCCAAACGATGAGATGAGTAATTTTACGATTCTAAAGCAAATAGATATTCAAAGCTGTGTGGACGGAGACCATCACCAAGCAAGAGTTCTCTGCTCTCCAGTCGATTTTAGACAAGTCCAGCGAATGAAGACATTGTCCATATCCGGCTCATTTAACAAAACTATGCCAATAGACTTTATTGAACACTAGGGCTAACAAATGAACTACCAAATGATTAGACACAATTTTACCACTCTATGGCAAGCAGATATTCAAAGGTATGTGGACAGAGCCTCTCATTAAGCAAGAGTTCCAGGAGATTTTAGAAAAAGCCAGCTAATGAGGTTTTTGTTCATCTCAGTCTCATGTAAAAATGTTGTATGAATTTCCTTTAGATATAATCGAATAGTTGGCTTTATTGAGAACTGGTGGTAACAAAGCTTAGGTGGCTGCCCGGTGTATCAGGCCCTCTTAGACTATTCAGTCCACTGTGATACCACATTGGCGAACTTCTCTCTTATCACTGAGTGCTGCCCGATTCCATGTTAACCTCAATGACAAGGGACCTCCTTTTTATAACCGAACGGCATTCCACATTGCAGTGAAACCACTTAGAGAAGCTTTGAAACCTTCAGAAATGTCACCAGCATTACTGAGGTGGGATAATCCACCGCTGACAAAACTTTTTAGTGTTCGGTCGAAGCAGGAATCGAACCCACGACCTTGTGTATGCAAGGCGGGCATGCTAACCATTGCACCATGGTGGCTCTCGTGGTAACAAAGGACGTGGAACTTACGATAGCGGAATGAGCATTAGGATCCACATAGAGATATGTAAAACAGTGAAATCGTCGGAAACGCGATGAAAACATTATGGGGTTTTGGGTCACCCCATAATGTTTTCAGATAGAATAAGAATGTAATGAAGGAGAATAGAACGACAATCAGGAGGTCATTGGAATAATGAGCCCTCCGTTCATAGAGATCAGGGAATATTTGGAATTTGTCGAATATGAGCAGCGGAAGTTGAAAGGTAAGGTTTGAAGGCAGGATAGAGACATAGATAGTATTCCAAGCTCTTCTCATTATTATAGAGCTTGGTGTACTACCCATTTCTCTACCTTACCTTCGCGAGATGTGGATTTTGGCCTATGGGGACGATGTGTGACTCAGAACCTGTTTGAACCAAGTTGTGAGAGTTAGTATATAACTAATATTGAGTCCATTATTAAAACATCGTTGCATCTTATGGGTATAATTCATTTGGGGCATATTTCAGGGAGCATCTTGTACGTTCTAGCAAGTATTTTACCAAGTTGTGAACTTGGTTCAAACAGGTTCTGAGTCACACATCGTCCCCATAGGCCAAGATCCACATCTCGCGAAGGTAAAAGTAAAATATTTGCTAGAACGTACAAGATGCTCCCTGAAATATGCCCCAAATGAATTATACCCATAAGATGGAACGATCTTTTAATAATGGACTCAATATTAGTTATATACTAACTCTATAGGCCCAAAATCAATTTCTGCTCAGATTGTGACAAAAATCCCATAAAAATTTACCCCTTAATTTTTTTAAATATGAAAATGCGGTTTATCTCTCAAACCTATACCAATGTTACCCCACAAATGCTTATGTTTATCAATTCAGTAGAGGTGGTTTAGGGTATGATATAGTCGGCCCCGCCCGACTTTCTACTTTACTTACATGTTTCTGATTACATTCATCCATTTAATCATTTGCCTTCTTTGCCACTCTATCCTCCATTTCCGCTTCAAAATATAATCAAGATATTTTTTTTATAATCCCTTTAACATCTTGATTAAATTCAACTACTTTGGCAACTCTATAATAAGACAATACGGAATGGTTGCTGGATGTCTCTGATGATGCTCGTTTCATGTGGCTGGATGTTGGCCCCCTTCTAAATGCGATGGGATGGCATGACGATTGTCTGAATGTACTTTGGCTTAAGGATTAACGCAAAAGCATGAGCACACATACAGATCCACATGATGAGATACATCCGCCAGTGACATTAATACAATGGGATGATGTTGACAAACAGACAAGAGATGATTCCTCATTCTAAGAGAGCACGAGAGAGAAACAAATTTGAATTTGTTTTGATTCAAAGACCCAAACGATATAAGAGTCTTTACCAAAACAGAGAGTTGAATAAAAAAGAGCACATATAAAAGTCAGTAAAAGGGTTCTTATTTGGCGGCTAGAGCGTATTTCATGGTATGCAAAGGTATGGCATGGCTTTATATTAAAAGTGAAGGGGGGAAAGGAGGGAAAATCCACCAAGGGATTTTTTGGCGGGCAGCAAAGGAAGTCGCCAAAGTGAATTCTTAAGGATTATAGGTTTGCTGTTGCTCTGTTGTTATGCTCTGTCCTCTGTACACTCCATCTCTTTGGGGATATAGTGTATCGATGTATGTGTGCGAGTCTTTGGTTGTATTAAGGCCAAACAGACAAACTTTCACAAAACCCAAACTGTTTTGGAGATAAATCCTTAAAGCCTTACGAACGAATATGGATTGTTGTGTGCCTTTATGAATGTGATGCGTGTGTTCCTGTGCGTGTGTGTGTGTGTGGTATTGGGTTTCAGTCAGTGTGGGCCCCCTCTTTTGCCATTGGGATTAAAATTTACGCTCGATGGATAAATAAATGACTGCAGCTAACGCTGTGTGCGGATGTGAATGCCAGTGAAGATTATGATTTAATGGCAATGGCAACAACAATAACAATGGCCTCATATAAATTAGGAAAATGTACGTGCCACTCTGTTTAGTCCGAACCGGTAGACAAATCGTCAGACTCCATACACAATAGCAGCAATAGCATTTGTAGTGTATCTCAATGTTTGAGACAATCCAATTCAAATCCATTCTTTCACGCAGTAGGGATTTATTCACGTATCATAGATACAATATGCTTTAGAGGAGTACTGGATTTTGCATTGAAAATTTTAATAATTTGAAGCCATTTGAGATTATTATAATCATCAATTGTTGTGATTAGTAGAAGTATATATGGGTTATTCCATACAAATTGGATGACTAGATATTTATGCATTGAGAAAATATATTTGGGTTTTCCATTTTAGTTGGTGGCATCATTGGATCATACATGCAGAGAAGGAATATGATTACCTTCTAGAGCAATATGTTATTTTTGGATGAGGAGAAAACAAAATTTTTGCCGCAAATATGGTGTTTTCTCGCCAAACATAAATTGGTTGTTGAAATCAGATCATAATGTTCGAGATAATAACATGGTTGTGACAAACATGTTACATGTTCACCGACCAAAAATGAAATTTTGCGTTAGAAGGTGATCATAATCCTTCTCTGGGTGCAAAGATGATGCAAATCGTAAAGTCACTGTGAATGGGGAAACGCAAAGTATGCGTTGGATGGAGTTATAGAGTTTGGTGAACATTTTACTTTACCATCGGGAATGTCAATTGGTCATGCGATTTAACGCCATAGGACCATTTTCTGTGCAGCGATGATAAAGATCATATCTATACATTGGAAGACAACAAATAAAGATTTTATGAATTTTTCTGAATTTCATGTTTTTTTTACATTTCCCTATAGCTCTTAAAAATTCACCCCTTATATATACTGGTTACCGAGACCTCTTACATTACATTTAAATGGCCGAATAGCGACAAAATTAATATCTCAAAAAAAAAAAAAAAAAAAAAAAACAAGTATATATGGCCATAAGTTCGGCCAGGCCGAATCGTTTGTACCCTCCACCATGGATTGCGTAGAAACTTCTACGAAAGGCTGTCATCCACAATCGAATTACTTGGGTTGTGGTATCTTAAATCGTTTTCTAAATTGTGAGTTAGTCCATACGTGGTATATATTAGACAAAAAAGTCCAAGGTAAGTCTACAAATAATTACGAATCGATATGGACTTTTGCACGGTACGTAGGGAGCCAGAATTGAAATATGGGGGTCGCTTATATGGGGGCTATATACAATTATGAACTTTATATGGACCATTTTTTGTGTGATTGGGGATCGATTTATCTGAGGGCTATATATAACTATGGACCGATATGGACCTAGTTAGGAATGGTTGTTAACGGCCATATACTAGCACAATGTACCAAATTTCAACTGACTCGGATGAAATTTGCTCCTCCAAGAGGCTCCAAAACCAAATCTCGGGATCGGTTTATATGGAGGATATGCTGATATGGACCACTTTTGGCATGGTTGTTAAATATCATATACTATCACCACGTACCAAATTTCAAGCAGATCGGATGAATTTTGCATCTCCAAAAGGCACCGGAGGTCAAATCTGGGGATGGTTTTATATGGGAACTATATATAATTATGGACTGATAGGAACCAATTCTTGCATGGTTGTTGGATACCATATACTAATATCACGTACCAAATTTCAACCGAATGGGAAGAATTTTGCTCTTCCAACGGGCTCTGGAGGTCAAATCTGGGGATCGGATTATATGGGGGGTATATATAATTATGGACCGATTTGGACCAATTTTTGCATGGGTGTTTTAGGCCATATATTAACACCACGTACCAAATATCGACTGAATCAGTTGGTCTTCCAAGAGGCTCCGGAGGTCAAATCTGGTGATGGGCTATATATATAGTTATGCACCATGGCTATATATAATTATGCACCGATGTGGACCAATTTTTGCATGGTTGTTAAAGACCATATACTAACACCATGTCTCAAATTTCAACCGGATCGGATGATATTTGCTTCTCTAACAGGCTCCGCAAGCCAAATCTGGAGGTCGGTTTATATGGGGGCTATACGTAAAAGTGGTCCGATATGGCTCATTTGCAATACCATCCGACCTATATCAGTTGTTATTGATTGTCAAGTTTCAAGTCGATAGCTTGTTTCGTTCGGAAGTTAGCGTGATTTCAACAGACGGACGGACATGCTCAGATCGACTCAGAATTTCACCACGACCCAGAATATATAAATTTTATGGGGTCTTAAATCAAAATTTCGATGTGTTACAAACGGAATGACAAAGTTAGTCCTGTGGTGGAGGGTTATATAGATTTAAGTTTCTAGTAATTTGGAATGAACTTCCATGGGAGTGAAAAAGTCAACAGACACAGCTTCAAATCCCCGCAGAGTTGAAATTTTCAGTTTTATTTTCATTGTTTTTACTTTTTGTTGATTTTCTATTCTTTTCTGCGACATTTAATTGTCCAAAATTAAAACCGAGTTTTTAAGTCTGGTCCAAAAGAACTTCATCGGAACTGAAAAATTTGTTGGGGAACCCTGGATGCTCTTAAAAGAAATATTTGTGGAACAACATCCTATTTGTTGCCGGGATAGGTTTAGGTTTAGGTTAGGTGGCAGCCCGATATATCAGGCTCACTTAGACTATTCAGTCCATTGTGATACCACATTGGTGAACTTCTCTCTTATCACTGAGTGCTGCCCGATTCCATGTTAAGCTCAATGACAAGGGACCTCCTTTTTATAGCCTAGTCCGAACGGCGTTCCACATTGCAGTGAAACCACGTAGAGAAGCTTTGAAATCCTCAGAAATGTCACCAGCATTACTGAGGTGGGATAATCCACCGCTGAAAAACTATTTGGTGTTCGGTCGAAGCAGGAATCGAACCCACGACCTTGTGTATGCAAGGCGGGCATGCTAACCATTGCACCACGGTGGCTCCCGGGATAGCTTTCCAGCTATTGGTGTACAACTCGGTTAGGACCAATACGGTTACTGTATACCGAGACCAGTTTTAGTTGAAAAGGTCTTCAAGTGATCGGATATGTTTTAAAATCCCCAATATCTACATCTAAAATATATATTTACACTATGTATGAAAATATAAAATTTTATTGCATTTCAATATTTCCATATTCAAGTGGTCATTGTTACGAGTTAAATCATCAGAATCCGTCATCTTTATCATTGCCCTCGTCATCAGTATTATGTGAATATTTCATAAATCCATCTATTGAATCGTTGAACATGCATCGATGATGTAGATGTGTGCATAGGGATTTTCTTCGTTCAACTGCTGTATAGCTTTAAATGCATACATGTGTGTACGTGTATGTGTGATTGCAGTAGAATGAGCTGGTCAAATCTTTCTCCCACATAGGCATACAAATCCACATACAAAGTATGCTCGACTATGTGCACGTACAAATGCATGTAAGTATGGGCACGCATAGAATATAGCGAATATTGAAGTTGGAGATCTGTTCATGGTCACTATACCTTTAGTATTTATCATAATGATGTTATTGTTGCCCGATTATATGCGCATTTGTATAGGGCCTTACCCAGTCATATACATTGGTGTGGAGCATAGTGGGACCCATAACAATGTGTCTGTGTGTGGGTGTGTGTCTTTCTTTTTTTCTATACATATACGACCATTCTCACAATTTATCATATGATAGGGGAAGGGAAAATGTTTTTGTAGGAAATCCAACAAAAACTTTTGGAAAACCTTTGCGTTTTATTGTCTGCTTGTCATATGAGTGAGCCGTATATGACCAATACATTCATAGTTTATTATAGGCTTCCTATTTTTTGGTTTGGGGATCGAAATCCCCACAAATATCTCCCCTTTCTCTTTAGGACAACTTGTGGATGGACGTTAGTATAATGCCTACTGCGAATCCATTTATTTGCTTTAGCTTCGTTATGCCGTCAGAGAGTCGTGTTAAATTTGAATTTTAAAAGCCTAGAAGTTCATACCGTTTTGGTGTGATATTGTCGACTGTTTATGATGGGGATGACGATAATAATAATGACGATGATGGCTCTGTTGTTTAAATGTCCAATGCTGCTGCCAATACTTAATAGTGTGATGAGTTGTATTGGCATTGTTAAGCTTATGATAAATCCCTTTGTCCTCCAGTGTTAATACAATACATGTACACATGCGTAATTTCATATATACGAGCTATAAATATTTGTACGATGGAATTTTTTTGTAAACAAAATGTGAGTGAGGGTTTGGTGTACGAGCAACAATATTGAGAATTAAATATTTTTCAGAATAATATTAAAAAACTAAATGAAATATAAATAGCGAATTTAACTTTTACGAGAGTTGTTTTTTATATCTAGGACAAATCTTGTTGACTTGTTGATCAGAGTTGCCAGTATTGTGAATTTTTCCCCAAATTAAGGATATTTTTCGTCGATGGGGAATTTTTGAATTGGTGATATGATGGGAAAAGTTTTGTCTGGACTTTTTCGAAATCGGATCGCTATAATAAACCATGTTTACATTAAATTCCTTTTATTTCCACACAGAGGCACAGCACACATTTTTAATTATAATTTTACTCAGCATACACACAAAAAATTCAAAAAATGATTCAATCACGAAATTAATTGATCCAATTATTTTTTTAATTGAAATGTCTTCAATCACAGAAATGATAGTATCAATTAAAAATTAATTGATCCAATTAAAAATTAAATTAATACTATTAATTTGTGCGATTGATTTTTGTTTCAATTAATTTTTTTTTGAATCAATTAAATTTTTAATTGAATATTTTTTAAAACTCAATTATGATTTTAATTGGAAAATTTTTCTTGAATTTTTTTTTCTGTGTAACTAAGACATTTTTCTACAATTGTGAAATCCTTTCGGAAGGTCTTGGGTCTCATCAGTGTACCTCATTGATTTGCACAATATATCCCAGAAATATAGAAATGGTGAAAACGGTTCACCTTGATATTGATCTACCACCCAATTTTAGTACTTGAGAATGTAGAAGTCAATTTTCGTACTTAAATACAATTCAATTTTCATTTCTCGAGCATTTAGAAGACGATCTTCTGGTTTTGTATTTCAAAATCTTTTTGGAAGAGTCCCAACATGGGGACAAGAGCAAAAAAAAAATGCTGCCATCACAAGAATAAGTGTTTATCAATTGTATGGTAAATTCAACCGAGATCGTAGTTAACTCCAAGACGAATTTCGTGAAGGTCGTCCAAGATAAGTTATTGTTCCGGAAACAATTGATGCTGCAACTATATTTCAAGATGGTCGTATGGCCAATCATGGGATTGGTATTGGTGGTCCAATTAAGTGCAATGCAAAGCATGCCCACCTTACATACAAAAGGTTATGGGTTCAATCGCAGTTTCGACCAAACATCAAAACAAGGTGTCGATTGGTCGAAGGAAATGCTCCAAAAATACGATCGCGGTGCTTTCAAATACGTCAATTATATCGTGACAGGTGACGAATCGTGGATTTACGTGTATGAACCCGAAATTAAACAGCATTTAACTGTATGGGTGCTTTAAGATGAACCAAATACAACAAAAGTTGCTCGGGTACGAAGCACTTCCAAGCAAATGATCGCCTGGAAAAAAACTGGACATGTCACACTCGTACCACTAAAACAACGCAGAACTATCTATTCCTAGTGATACATACCCAAGAAATCAGGAAAGCCAACCGTCGAAGAGGGATTACTCTTCTTCACATAGACCCGATTGAAGTTTTTTTTTTACTGCACATAAAAAATAAAATGAGAGGTCAACGTCTTCCACCTGAAGAAACGGTTGATTTCTTCACAATGCAAGCTATGGAGATACCTCAATCAGTGTGGTAAAAGTGCTTCTACAATTGGTTCAAACGCATGCAAAGGTGTATAGATCAAAATGGGGAATATTAAAAAAAAAAACAAAGCGATTTTCGATGATTTATATTTGTTTTTGTTTTCTTATCCAGAAATATAAAAGACAACCCTCGTATTTCCTCCACCAAAGGATAGGAGGTATACTAAATTTTTCATTTCATTGTAACACATCAAAATATTGGTCTCAGACCCCATACAAATTTTTGAATGTGGTCCGTCCGTTTGTTGATATCACGCTAACCAATTGACTTGTAGATTGGAACAAGTAGCTACCATTGATGCAGGTCGAATGGTGTTTGAAATGGTACAAAAGGTTTTTCGTATGAGATTCTGGCAAGCAAATCTTAATTTATGGAATTTTTATCTTTTTATCGTTTAAAATCAAATTCCTTAATAAAGGTCTTAACCGCAACTCAAATTTCCAAAATCAAATTAGACTTCAATTCTCTCACACTTAACACCGACTCAATCATAATTAAACAACGTTTAAACATATAACAATGTCCCTAAATTTGTCTTACATCTTAAAGCACAGTCATTTGATTTTGATAACTTGTTACTTAACGTTACTTAAACAAAGCTAGATAACGCAAAAATTTAAGTTCAATAAACTCAAAATGAAATGAAATGGAAAAGAGAGAATCCCACCGCATGCCTGATCCTTACCTACCTTAACAATGACACAAACATAGAGACAAACAATAAACCTACCATATGGAGCTTATCCTTGTGCCAGGAGCAAAAAAAACTAACAACAGTAAAGCCATTACAAACATGTACTCACATAGCCCCCACATAGATATAACACGTCTATAAGGATAAACCCACTTGAACAACGAAATAAACTCAGCCATTCTCCACAGACATACAACTCTAACAACTCAGGCATACACAAACACACACACACAGCCATTAATGCCGAGGCATATATGTGGAGAGGAGATAAACTACCCAAAACATTTGCAAAAATTTTCACAAAAGTAAAATCGAAATTAAATCTCTATAGAGCTTAATGTCGACGACGGATTTGTAATGCAGTCAACGTAGGCAGAGCTTTTATCCTTAGCATTTATACTGCAGACAAAACCCAAAGCACAAACACACAATATTCCAGCACTGCGCCACATTGCTTAATCCCTTAGCTTTATGTGTTTGTATGAGCTCATATACACATACATACACATAAATACAATTAGGGATATAGCTACTCTTATCCTACGCAAACCTGTCGTTGGCCCCAACCCTCTCTCCAAACACCATTTACCACTGTCGCATACCACAACATTCTTTGTGATTACTAGATTGGCTCTCTTTCTCACTGTGTAGTGGCTCTTTTTCCTCAACGAAATTCTCTTAAATCACAAATTATAAACAAAACATTAGGAATTTGTTTTTGCAAAACATTGCCTTTGCGGTGGTTTGGGTTGTAAGGTGGTGAGGTCATCCTGTTGCCTTCACTGAAGAGTAAAAGGCATTTGGGATTTCGAAGGGATTTAACTCCCCATCCCAAAGGATCAGTGGGTCTGTATTGAGCTGTGCAATACAGAGGAGAATTGGTAGGGGAGAAGAAAATCCTAAAACGTAAACGCTAACGCCAGCAGTGAGAGATTTATTATGGCTTAAGCCATTTGCGAACAAATATACAGACACGCACACACAGACATAGCCATATAGACTGACACAGAGTTAAGCTGATGCCGTAGAGACTGACACACAGCCACAGCGACAGACATCCAGTGGTAACAGTGGCAACATCAGTCGCATATGGAAGGGATGAACGTAACTGAACTCAGCTAAGCCAAACTGGATGTGAATTTGGTTGGGCTGGTATATTGGTCATAGTATTAGTGTTTGTTGTTACACTGGAAAAAATTAGGGCAAACATTTTTATGTGAAACACCTATAAGAGTGTAATTAATTGCATTAGGCGAAACCCCTTTCCATTTAAGAAATGAATAACAGAAATCAATTGGCGAAACCAAGTATACAAGGACGGGTCATGGGTTCAATCCCAGATTCGGCCGAACACCAAACATTTTTAATTTGTAAGCATTTCAAAGGTACTCTGAGTAGTTTTGGGGTAGGTACTGTGTGTGTAGTGCGGATTCGGCTATAACCATGAGACCCATTATCATTGAGCCAAAGATGGAATCGGGCCGCGCCCATGATAACATAGAAATTTGTTCCTGTGGTATTACAACAATTATAAATCCTAATTTAATCTACAGCGAAAGGTTCCAAATATTGTGTCTTTAGCTTTGATTCCGTGTCAAAAAAAACAAAACAAAAAAAAATAGCGGAGCATTGCAATAAGGATTTTTTGAGTTTTGCGTTTTGTTCTCTTCTGATTTTTTTTCGAGTTTTTCAAAAATGTCTTAATCCCAAATTAAATTTCCAATTTCTTACTCTACTTCAAGTAGAATTTATGCCGTGTTTTAAGTAGCATATGTTTTTAAAATAGAGTCTTGAAAGACATATTTTACATTTTAGGTTTAAAGTGAAGTAACAAATAATTATGAAAATTTTTTTCAGATTTTTTAGGACAAATCGACCTCAGTGCAATTTTTGTTTCTTTTTTCCTTGTGCCAGGAGCCTATTTTTATGTCCGATCACCTAACTATAAGAACAAAAAGAAACATGTAGATACGTTTGGATAAGGAAAACAACTTGATATCAGAGAAATTAATTTTCTATGCTACGCAAAACTCGCATTTGTATTTTGTTGACAAGAAATATTTGTGCTCACCTCAAAATTTTTTCAGTGTAGGAATACAAGATCGACGATTAACTTTTTATAATCTTAACAAGTATATACGGCCGTAAGTTCGGTCAGGCCGAATCTTATGTACCCTCCACCATGGATTGCGTAGAAACATCTACTAAAGACTGTCATCCACAATCGAATTACTTGGGTTGCGGTAACACTTGCCAATGGCAAGGTATCTTAAAACTTCTTAACACCGTCTTCTAAATTGTAAGTTAGTCCATACGGGGTATATATTAAACAAAAACAAGGCCGATAAAATATATATCTAATTCAGTTTGACAAAATTTTCTATAGAAATAAAATTTTGAGAAAATTTTCTATAGAAATAAAATTTTGAGAAATTTTAAAATAGAAATAAAATTTTGACAAAATTTTCTATAGTAATAAAATTTTGACAAAATTTTCTATAGAAATAATATTATGACAAAATTTTCCATAGAAATAAAATTTTGACAACATTTCCTATACAAATAAAATTTTGACAAAAGTTTCTATAGTAATAAAATTTTGACAACATTTTTATAGTAATAAAATTTTGACAAAATTTTCTATAGTAATAAAATTTTGACAAAATTTTCTATAGAAATAACAATTTTTTAAAATTTTCTATAGAAATAAAATTTTGAGAAATTTTAAAATAGAAATAAAATTTTGACAAAATTTTCTATAGGAATAAAATTATGACAAAATTTTCCATAGAAATTAAATTTTGACAACATTTCCTATACAAACAAAATTTTGACAAAAGTTTCTATAGTAATAAAATTTTGACAAAATTTTCTATAGTAATAAAATTTTGACAAAAATTTCTATATTTAGAAATAACATTTTTTTTAAATTTTTTATATAGAAAAAAATTTTGACAAAATTTACTTTAGAAATAAAATTTTGACAAAATTTTCTATACAAATAAAATTTTGACACAATTTTCTATACAAATAAAATTTTGACAACATTTTCTATACAAATAAAATTTTGACAAAATTTTCTATAATAATAAAATTTTGACAAAATTTTCTATAGAAATAAAATTTTGATAAAATTTTCTGTAGCAATAAAATTTTGATAAAATTTTCTATTGACATATAATTTTGACAACATTTTCTATAGAAATAAAATTAATAACATTTATAAAATTTTTTTAAAATTTTCTATATAGAAATAAAATTTTGACAAAATTTACTTTAGAAATAAAATTTTGACAAAATTTTCTATACAAATAAAATTTTGACACAATTTTCTATACAAATAAAATTTTGACACAATTTTCTATACAAATAAAATTTTGACAACATTTTCTATACAAATAAAATTTTGACAAAATTTTCTATAGTAATAAAATTTTGACAAAATTTTCTATAGAAATAAAATTTTGATAAAATTTTCTGTAGCAATAAAATTTTGATAAAATTTTCTATTGACATATAATTTTGACAACATTTTCTATAGAAATAAAATTTTGACAAAATTTATTTTAGAAATAAAATTTTGACCAAATCTTCTACAGAAATAAAATTTTGACAAAATTTTCTATAGAAATAAAATTTTGACAAAATGTTCTATAGTAATAAAATGTTGACAAAATTTTCTATAGAAATAAAATTTTGGTATATTATTTTTGGCGATATGGACTAATTTTTGTGTGATTGGCGATCGGCTATATATTACTATAGACCGATATGGACCAATTTTAGCATGGCTGTTAGCGGCCATATGCGCTAGTATGTACCAAATTTCAACCGAATCGGATGAATTTTGCTCCTCCAAGAGGTTCTGGAGGTCAAATCTGGGGATCGTTTTATATGGGGGCTATATATAATTATGGACCGATATAGACCAATTTTTACATGGTTGTTAGAGACAATATACCAACACCATGTACCAAATTTCAACCGGATCGGATGAAATTTGCTTCCCTTTGAGGCTCCGCAAGCCAGATCTGGGATCGTTTTATATGGGGGCTATATAAAATTATGGACCGATATGGACCAAGTTTTATATAGTATTAATATTAATATTTAATTAGTCGAAGTTTAAGGTTTTAAAACACACATTTAAGTCAAATTTGAGTTTTCGGGTTTATCGTTAAAAGTCGACTTGTTGATCAATATCAAGAGTCGATTAATTTCTTTTGAACAAGGAAATCAAAAGCCGTCTTAGCCGAATTTGAGGAGTACAAAAAGTTGACTTCTACTTCTCGACATTTTCCTAGAGAAAGTAGATTAGTCGGCAAGTAGATTTTTGCCTTTTGATTACCCACTTTGGTATTTTTTTAAAGATTTAAAAAATTTTTTTTTGTCTTACACCATTATTTACGTTTTTTTTTTCAATGTATAGCCAATATCCCCTTTTGGTTAGCTAAACTTTTCCGCAGAGATATAGAAGTATATCCTTGATGGGTTTTGATATAAATTTAATAGCAACAAAAACAACAACTGACAGCTCATAATGAATTGTATTTTATTATGGAGCCTTAATCCATAGCACAAGCATAGTCTCTGAACACAAATACACTGACACGCATTGGCATTTGCACAAAAGCACACGCATACACACACTCGCACGCTCACACTTACTTATGGTACTTACACACACAGAGATTTGCAGTCAGCTAGAAATTCATAAACTTATCGTCATCGCTGTTCGTTCGTTTCTTGGTTCTTCATTGAGCAGCAGCATTATTTTAGAAAGATTTTCATGGTTAACTCTAAAGGATATGTTTGTGTGATTCATTTGTCTGTCTCATCCTTTCAGTTTTCTTAGACAATGTTTGGAGAGTGTTTAGCATTATACAGCAATACATAGTTATATTCATCAATACAAACGCATGAACACACACTTTATGGTATATTTGTTGCAGCTTGGAGCTTATCCTTACTCTTTATGCCCTTGTTTTTAAGTTTGTTGCTTGTGAGGATTTATCCCTTTTTGCTTTTGTGTCTTCGCCTTTTGCTAAATGCTGTTATTGTTGTCTTTATTAAGTGTTAGATGCGTAGGCAAAGTCTGGTTGCCAGTTAGAGAGTAAACAGAATTGGGCGAAAGTAGAATGGGTTTTCTATGGATTTCCAGTGTGGTCACTTGAGGGCCTTGGAAATATGGGGGTGAATGACAGTTAATACGAAATATGAAATATGATCTTTCTCAACTTAAAGTAATATCATCTGTAGTATGGATAAAAGTGCCAAATGTATCAAAATGTATGCAATTATTCGAATTCTGATGTCTGCCAATAATCGACTCTTCCAAACGCAAAAAAAAAAAATTAATTTCCAAGAAGTTCAAAAACTTCGTCGAGACAATTTTCTTCTGGTTTTGTTCGGTTGGGAGAGTCGACAATTTTCTATTATTTTCAGACATCAAAAGTCGATTTTGGCAAATTATTTTAACCATTTGGTCGAGAATAAATAAAATCTAATTTCATCTACTCTTGTAAAAATTATATTGCTCACATTAATATCTTATCCATACTTTATCATGCCTTCCCATTTTTCCCCATGGCCTATCTCAACACTTGCAATCAAAATTTCAGTAAATCTCTGCCTGAACTTTGTGTTTGGATATGTGTATGTGTGTGATTGCCTGTATGTGTGTGTATGTTAGTCTGTATATTGATTTTTGGATTAAGATTTAAAACTTTTGCAAATTGGATACTGGCGTCATCTCCAGCTATGGTGTAACAGTAGCGCCAGCATTAGTCAAACAGACGACATTCATAGAATGTATTCAACTTAAGACAGAGAGAGAGAGAGAGAGAGAAAGAGAGAGTTAAGCAATAGAAAGTGTTAATGTTGCCAACTTAAAGATTTGTCTAATGCAATAAATCTTAAACTAGTTGCAAATCAAGAGGATTGCGTAATGTTGGCATAAGATCCTTGAATTAAATTTAAATTACATTTTAAATATTTTAAGATTATACAAGAATTTGTTTAAGTCAAAATGGGAATGACGTTTATGTTAGTTATTCCTTAAAACCACAATATGTGGTCAGCCAGTAATAACTTTGTGATGTATGGGAATCTGGTTTCTAAAAAGATTTGATATTAATCATATATATTAAACAGACTTGACTATATGACGGAGGTCACTTGTTATTGAGGTAAGTATGGAATTGGGCAGCACTTAGTGATAAGAGAGAAGTTCACCACTGTGATATAAATTTGAAGATCGTGATATGTTATATGGGGTCGATTCGAAAAAATGGACTAATACACACCATCTTTTGCACATTTATTATGGACCCAAAATATTTCTAAATCGGGAGGTCGGGCTATATTGTGGTTTGTACCAAACCCTGAACCGATACGCACAATATTCAGCGTCCTTTTTTATGGACCAAAATACCTATTAATTTTGATTTCCATGTAAATCGGATGAAAATTCCGATGTCTAGAAGCCCAAGAAGTCAAATCAGGTGATCGGGCTACAAGAGTGCTATACCAAAATATAGACCAACACACACCATCTGCAGCACACATACCTATAGATTTCTGATTTTTGGTAAATCGGATAAAGTTTGTGGTACTGGGAGCCTAAGAAGCCACCTCGGGAGATCGAGCTATATAGGGCATACTCTTATATACGCGAACAAAAGTAATTTACCAAAATTTGCAGAAAAACCAAACGAAAATCTTATTTTACAAATTTTTGTTTCTATAGAAAATTTTGTCAAAATTTTATTTCTATAGAAAATTTTATCAAAATTTTATTTCTATAGAAAATTTTGTCAAAATTTTATTTCTATGGAAAATTTTGTCAAAATTTTATTTCTATGGAAAATTTTGTCAAAATTTCATTTCTATAGAAAATTTTGTCAAAATTTTATTTCTATAGAAAATTTTGTCAAAATTTTATTTCTATAGAAAATTTTGTCAAAATTTTATTTCTATAGAAAATTTTGTCAAAATTTTATTTCTATAGAAAATTTTGTCAAAATTTTATTCCTATAGAAAATTTTGTCAAAATTTTATTCCTATAGATAATTTTGTCAAAATTGTATTTTTATAGAAAATTTTGTCAAAATTTTATTTCTATAGAAAATTTTGTCAAAATTTTATTTCTATAGAAAATTTTGTCGAAATTTTATTTCTATAGAAAATTTTATCAAAATTTTATTTTTATAGAAAATTTTATCAAAATTTTATTTTTATAGAAAATTTTATCAAAATTTTATTTCTATAGAAAATTTTATCAAAATTTTATTTCTATAGAAAATTTTGTCAAAATTTTATTTCTATAGAAAATTTTGTCCAAATTTTATTTCTATGGAAAATTTTGTCAAAATTTTATTTCTATGGAAAATTTTGTCAAAATTTTATTTCTATGGAAAATTTTGTCAAAATTTTATTTCTATAGAAAATTTTGTCAAAATTTTATTTCTATAGAAAATTTTATCAAAATTTTATTTCTATAGAAAATTTTATCAAAATTTTATTTCTATAGAAAATTTTGTCAAAATTTTATTTCTATAGAAAATTTTATCAAAATTTTATTTCTATAGAAAATTTCGTCAAAATTTTATTTCTATAGAAAATTTTGTCAAAATTTTATTTGTATAGAAAATTTTGTCAAAATTGTATTTCTATAGAAAATTTTGTCAAAATTTTATTTCTATAGAAAATTTTATCAAAATTTTATTTCTATAGAAAATTTTATCAAAATTTTATTATTATAGAAAATTTTGTCAAAATTTTATTACTATAGAAAATTTTTTCAAAATTTAATTACTATAGAAAATTTTTTCAAAATTTTATTTCTATAGAAAATTTTGTCAACATTTTATTTCTATAGAAAATTTTGTCAACATTTTATTTCTATAGAAAATTTTGTGAAAATTTTATTTCTATAGAAAATTTTGTCAAAATTTTATTTCTATAGAAAATTTTGTCAAAATGTTATTTTTATAGAAAATTTTATCAAAATTTTATTTCTATAGAAAATTTTATAAAAATTTTATTTCTATAGAAAATTTTATTACTATAGAAAATTTTGTCAAAATTTTATTTCTATAGAAATTTTTATCAAAGTTTTTTTTTCTATAGAAAATTTTATCAAAATTTTATTACTATAGAAAATGTTGACAAAATTTTATTTCCGTTCGAAATATTTTAGAAATTTTATTTCTGTTGCAATTTTTTTTTTAAATTTTATTTCTGTAGAAAATTTTCTCAAAATTTTATTTCTATAGAAAATTTGGTCAAAATTGTATTTCTATAGGAAATTTAGTTTGATAAAGAATATTTTAGAAAATCTATCAAACCACCAATCTAGCAAATAGTAAATAATCTACCAGTTTTGGTAGAATTCTAACGACTGTGGCAACCGTGGACATATACCAAAAACGTGCACCAAATCACACCATATTCGGTACAGTTTTTTATGCATACAAAATACCTCTAGATTTTGAATTGAAGGAAATTAGGATTTTTAAATGCTTATGACGTTAAATGGAGAAATCGGTCTATACGGGGTGGGGGATATACCAAAACATATACCGATTTACACCATGATCTGCACACTTGTCCTGAAATACCTCTAGATTTCAGGAAAATTGGGGTGTCTAGATACTCAAGACCCCAATCGGCGGCTATATCAACATCTAAACCGATATAGCATATCTTCGAACTTGATCTTCTTAAATCGATACAATTGAACGGACTTTTGTTTTGGGAAGTAGGGTGCTGTATTTACCCACTCAGGACAGCAATTAAAACAGTAAGGCATAAAATTGCCAAAGAAGTGTTTGACGCTCTTGATTCACAATCCGGAGGAGTTTTTGGATCGAGTAGTAAGCTAATAAGGGTCAGTCGGTAAGGGGATGGGCACCGTTTTACTGGAATTCATAAAGTGTGACTATGACTATGTACATATAAAAATTTTGGAATTTATCAAGATTTGAAGGAAATTTGAGAAATATGAGTAACAGAAATTTTTGTTATAAAAATTTCGCTTTTTTCTGGATTTAAATGGAAGATTAGATTTTCTAGAGGTTTCCGTTTTGGTCTAGGACGCATAGTTTGGGGGATATGAGCAAAAGAAGTTTCGATTTTTTTTGATTTGGGTGGAAATTTATTTTCGCTGTAGGATGCATAGCTTACAAGATATGAGCAAAAAGAAATTTTTACATATAAAACTTTCTATTTTTTCAGGATTTTGCTAGAATTTTGAAGATTCTAGGAGTGATAATGAATAAAAATTGAACTTTTTATAAAAGTAGTTATTCATATAAAAATTCTGTGTTTTTCAGGATTTGGGTGGAATTTGCCATTTTATAGTGGTGAGCACGAATTAACTTTCTTTTCTCCTTTAGGGTACATAGTTCAGGAAATATATGCAAAAGAAGGTTCTTCATATAAAAATTGGAAGTTCTTCTAAAGGCACTACTTTAAAATCACTTCCAAAAATGTTCTCCCAAAGATGTTCTTTATTTTAACTACACAGGAAGTTCTTTTGATTCAATTTTTTAAAACTCACATTTGTCATATTTTCAATAAAAAAATTTTAAATTATTTTGTTTTAACAAGGTTAAAAAGAGAGTAAGAATTAATAAAATTATACAAATTATTAAATTTTTGTCGAAAAAATCCTTTTTTTTTGTCTAGATCCATTCTAGAAAAATTACACATTGTTGAAAATACTTAAGGTCAAACATTTTAGACAAGCGTTAGAATGCATTAAAAATTATCAACAATTTTAAAAATTATTTATTTGGCAAAATATGACACAATTTTATAATTCACATCCGAAACATTGAATTCGGACTTCACCTTAAGGAGTGATGCAAATTCAGTGCAACGCCTGTTGAAATGGTGGACATCCGTCCTATGACAAGCCCACGTTAAATTCATCGCTTCTGCGCCGCTTCCGGATCCAAAAAGAAAATGTTCACTACTTTTTTGGCAACGCTTTTTTTGATGGGATGCGACTGTTAGAAGTGGCCACGAATTAAACTAATTTTCATAGAAAAATTTAGATTTTTTTTCTGGATTTGAATGGAGTTAGGTTGAGCACGAATTAAGCTCCTTTTCACTTTAAGACGAATAGTTTAGACGATATGAGCAAAAGAAGTTTTTAAAATATAAATTTGAGTTTTTGAGAATTTGGATAGAATTTTCGATTTTGTGAGGTTGCTTACGAATTAAGCTCTTTTTCTCTTTAGGACACATAGTTGGACAGATTAAAAGCTAAATTTAAGAGAAACATGGCAACAAACATAAGAAAGTGAAACCTTTCAAACTTGGATAGTGGACAATTGTCGTAACACGTTTGCTATATTAATACATTAAAATTGATCTCTTAGAACTGCACTCCTCCCTAATTTGGGCAAAATTTAGTCAACCGGGGGTTTCCACTTTTGAATTTTGATATGCTCATATCATATCAAAATTTTATTTAATAAAGGTTAATTTAATTTTACTTCATTGTTTACCAAAAATTGTAAAATTCACGTGATCCCAATTTTCGAAAAATTCTCTTGTTTGAAAAGTAAATTATTTTCGTCCATGTCTGTGATAATTCATATTTTTCCAAAAATTTTGCACAAAAATCTATAAGCCAATAACAGGGATTGTATCCTCATATGGCCCACGTAACCAAAGTTTATAGTCCGCTGTGATATTTCTTAAATACTGTGAAATATTGAATTTTGTTGTTTGTGAATTGTATGCGTATGATGCAATCCATAGAAATCCATTGGAAAATATTTCCAAAATACATACATATGTATCAACAAAAACGTCTAAAATACTTAAAACTGATGTGACACATTGGTTGATACAAACCAACCAAATATATCCTTTCACACACACACACCCACACTCACACACTGTTAGATAAATGAACGTAAATACTCAGGCTCATACACATGTGTTCGGCATAGCTTACAGTTCAATACGTGGGTAAACTATAGAGGCAGCGAATGGTAGGTCCTTCGGAAATAAATTTATATAAGGAAATTAAAAAAAAATCGATTACATTCTTAGATAAACAGTCTTAATTATGTAGGCTTATAGCGGACGTTTTCTTCTTTGATTTTGAAAGTAAAGATTTTATAGAAAACTATTTTTAGAAACATATAGGTTAGGTTAGGTGGCAGCGCGATGTATCAGGCTCACTTAGACTATTCAGACCATTGTGATACCACATTGGTGAACTTATCTCTTATCACTGAGTGCTGCCCGATTCCATGTTAAGCTCAATGACAAGGGACCTCCTTTTTATAGCCGAGTCCAAACGGCGTTCCACATTGCAGTGAAACCACTTAGAGAAGCTTTGATACCCTCAGAAATGTCACCAGCATTACTGAGGTGGGATAATCCACCGCTGAAAAATGTTTGGTGTTCGGTCGAAGCAGGAATAGAACCCACGACCTTGTGTATGCAAGGCGGTCATGCTAACCATTGCACCGCGGCGGCTACCTAGAAACATATAAGTGAATGTTGCATATAGGCAACATTGGACATTAAAGGGTTTATAATATGTCATTATTAGTTTTTTCTATGTTCTTACAAATAATTTTTATACCTTCAACCATAGGATGGGGGTATATTAACTTTGTCATTCCGTTTGTAACACATCGATATATTGCTCTAAGACCCCATACAGTATATATATTCATGGTCGTGGAGAAATTCTGAGTCGATCTGAGCATGTCCGTCCGTCCGTCTGTTGAAATCACGCTAACTTCCGAACGAAACAAGCTATTGACTTGAAACTTGGCACAAGTAGTTGTTATTGATGTAGGTCAGATGGTATTGCAAATGGGCCATATCGGTCCACTTTTACGTATAGCCCCCATATAAACGGACCCCCAAATTTGGCTTGCCGTCCGTTGGTACGAAACCGTTGGCTGAAATTTGGTACGTGGTGTTGGTATATGGTATCTAACAACCATGTAAAAATTGGTCCACATCGGTTCATAATTATATATAGCCCCCATATAAACCGATCCCCCGATTTGGATTGCGGAGCCTCTAAGAGAAGCAAATTTCACCCGATCAGGCTGAAATTTTGTACATGGTGTTGGTACATAGTCTCTAACACTATGCAAAAATTGGTCCACATCAGTCAATAATTATATATAGCCCCCATATAAACCGATCCCCCGATTTGGCTTGCGAAGCCTCTAAGAGAAGTAAATTTTATCCGATCCGGCTGAAATTTGGTACATGGTGTTAATATATGGTATCTAACAACCATGCAAAAATTGGTCCACATCGGTCTATAATTATATATAGACCCCACATAAACCGATCACCAGATTTGACCTCTGGAGCCTCTTGGAAGACCAAAATTCATCCGATTCGGTTGAAATTTGGAACGTGATGTTAGTATATGGTATCCAATAACCATGCAGGAATTGGTTCAAATTAGTCCATAATTATATATAGGACATATAAACCGTTCTCCAGATTTGCCCTCCGGAGCCTCTTGGAAGAGCAAAATTAATCCGATCCGGTTCAATTTTGGAACGTGGTGTTAGTATATGGCCGCTAACAACCATACCAAAATTGGTCCATATCGGTCTATAGTTGTATATAGCCGATCTCCAATCACACAAAAATTGATCCATATCATATCATAATCATGGTTGCCACTCGAGCCACAAATAATCTACCAAAATTTTATTTCTATAGAAAATTTTGTTAAAATTTTATTTTTATAGAAAATTTTGTTAAAATTTCATTTCTATAGAAAATTTTGTCAAAACTTTATTTCTTTAGAAAATTTTGTCGAACTGAATTATAAACGTATTTAATCGGTATTTTTTGAGTTCTATGGAAATTTTTGTCAAAAATTTATTTCTATAGAAAATTTTGTCAAACTGAATTATAAACGTATTTAATCGGTATTTTTTGAGTTAATATATACTACGTATGGACTTACTTACAATTTAGAAGACGGTGTTAGGAGGTTTTGAGATACCTTGCCATCGGCAAGCGTTACCACAACTCAAGTAATTCGATTGTGGATGGCAGTGTTTAGAAGAAGTTTCTACGCAATCCATGGTGGAGGGTACATAAGCTTCGGCCTGGCCGAACTTACGGCCGTATATACTTGTTTGTTTTTTTTTTGTAAATTTAAAATGTCTGCTCATTAAAATGTATGCTCCTAATTTACAGTATAAAAAATACTTCCCACCTTTTATTTTGCCACACCTCGTTTTGCTCAGCTTTGGCATTATATCGAATGGATGTTAGGAGATTTTGTTACTGTTGTTTTAATAAAATCCTCAACTTATGTTTTAGAGCATGTAGCCTGGTCAAGTTTTAAAGCCCATCACCAGTTGTTGGCACCAAGCACATACAGCAAGGACATTAAGGATAGTTGTGACAAAAAACAACAACATTCGTTTGAGCGGATGTAGTAGTAGTTGTAGCTACAATTGCATTCACTTCGTAAGCTATAGCAATCGAATAAATGCTAAAGTATTAGTGACAACATTTATTCATAGATCTAGTTGGACTTGGAATGTATTTGAGTGTAATGTAGGGATATTAAAAATATGAATTAAAGTGAATAGCATACGTAACCGGAATTGGTTTTCGGGAAGACAATTTAATGCATAATTGTATGGATTTTCCTTAATTGGATTGCATTTAGATTTTTCTGAATGTTGAACTAGAGGGGCGCATTATTTAGGTTATATGAGAAAAAGAAATTTTTCATATAAACAATTAGAAGTTTTCAGAATTAAGATGCATTTTGCTTTTATAGGTTTGAATTTCTTTTCGCTATTTTCCAATTATCAATTTTCTAGAAGTCATCACGTTGTACAACTTATATTTTAGAAGCTATAAGAAAGTATATATAGTAGTAAGTTCGTCCGGTCCGAATCTTAAATACCCACCACCATGAATCAAATATAATAGTTTCCTTCGAAAATTTCAGGGGGTTTGATGACATATTTTCCCAAGCAGATCAGTTCAACCTGTACGCTTCCCACAGATAAATGTAAAGATTTTACCTATGAAGACTAGATCAGATTCTGAATTTATAAGAACCATTTTTGTTTGAGTTTTAGAGGAATCATAAACATCTCTTGTAAGTGTGCAAAAAAATGATGAAATAACGCCTTGATTTGAAATCTATAATCTGTGGATTTTCATCCCAATTATTTAAATGATTACGAGAAATAAAATCTGGAATCTGCATTCAGTTTCAAGCCTTCTATACCCTCAATAAGAGAAATCGGTCTATATGGAGGCCTTACCAAATGGACCGATAAAACTAAATCATATATACTTTGTTATGGGTCTCAAATGCCAGTATATTTTCAATTTGTGCCAAGTCGGATAAAAACTACGGATTCTAGAAGCCTAAGAAGTAAAATAGGGAGTTCGGTGTAACGGGGCTATACCAAAACATGGAAGGATACACACAGTATTCAGCACATTTAATCGTAGTTCTAGAATCTAGACCCCAAATCGGAGGGCCGGTTTATAAGGGGGCTACATTAAAAACTGTACCGATACTCAATATATTCGGCATACCTCTTTATGGTCCTAGAATACCTCTGGATTTCCTATTTCAGGCAAATTGGGTAAAAACTACGGATTCTAGAAGCCTAAGAAGTAAAATCGGGAGATTGGTCTATATGGGTGCTATATCAAAACATGGACCGATAGACACCATTTTCGGCACATCTCTTTATTTTCCTAGAATACCTCTACATTTACAATTTCAGGCAAATTTGATAAAAACTACGGATTCTAGACGCCCAAGAAGCAAAATCGGGTGATCGGTCTATATGGGGGCTATATCAAAACATCTACCGGTACTCACCATTTTCGACACACGTCTTTATGGTCCTAGAATACATCTAGATTTCAAATTTCAGGCAAATTGGATAAAAACTACGGATTCTAGAAAGCCCAGAAGTAAAATCGAGAGATCGGTCTATATGGTGGCTATATAAAAACATGGACCGATACTCACCATTTTCGGCACACGTCTTTAAGGTCCTAGAGTATCTCTAGATTTTAAATTTCAGGTATATTGGATTAAAACTACGGATTCTAGAAGCCCAAGAAATAAAGTCGGGAGATCGGTCTATATGGGGGATATATCAAAACATGGACCGATACACCCATTTTCGGCACACCTCTTTATGGCCCTAGAATACCTCCAGATTTTCAATTTCTAGCAAATCGGATAGAAAATACACTTTCTAGACTCCCAAAAAGCAAAATCGGGAAATCGGTACATATGAGGGCTATACCAAAACATGGACCGATAGGCACCATTTGCGGTATACTCTTTGATTTTTTTCAGAATTTGGATGGAATTTTAGATTATCTAGAAATGATCAAGAATAAAACTTCTTCCCATCATAGGAAGCATAGTTTAAGATATTTACCAGCAAAACTGTAATACTAGACACCCAAGTAATTAAATCGGAAAGTGTTTTTTCTTACTTACAGTTATGTGTCAGTTTCGTACTAATCGACTTTTTTTGTCAGAAAAAATGAAATGTGAAATGTGTAGACTGAGATTTTATTCCGGCTTAAATTAACTTTTCGATTGGCGGTAATGCCCATCTAATTAATTATTCTGTTTAGAAACAAGAAATAGTCGCACTGGCGAAATCAGGAGAATAAAAAATAGTGGCGGTTAATTTGACCAGTTTGACCAACAAAAAGTTTTTTCTTCCTCAACCCAATAATTTGACATTGTACAACCCAGTCATCGTTTTATATTTCTCGAGACATTTAATTTGGGTCACACTTTGTTATTCCTCCCAAAAAAAGGCGGCAGCTCCTGACGGAGCGATTAACCTTCCTTTTCGCTCTAGAAGCGATTAACCTTCCAAAAACATAAAATTCAAACCGTTACATCCTTATATACGCCCTTTTGAATGGTCATTGTTCATCACATATACCCATGTATTAGCCCCAGTTGTTGGCTGATGTTGTCGTTGTCGAAATCAGGAGAATAAAAAATGATGGCGGTTAATTTGACCAGTTTGAGCAACAAAAAGTTTTTTCTTCCTCAACCCAATAATTTGACATTGTACAACCCAGTCATCGTTTTATATTTCTCGAGACATTTAATTTGGGTCACACCTTGTTATTCTTCCAAAAAATAAGAGCTGCCGCTATTTTTATACGGAGCGATTGACCTTCATTTTCGATCTAGAAGCGATTACCTTCCAAAAACATACAATTCAAACCGTTACATCCTTATATACGCCCTTTTGAATGGTCATTGTTGGTCACATATACCCATGTATTAGCCCCAGTTGTTGGCTGATGTTGTCGTTGTGATTTGAAATGTGTTAATTTTTAGTGCAAATCCTTCTCTATTTGATCAACATCCTGGTCATCAATGGAGATATTCTTTTTGCAAAGGCTAAACGAATAGTCCATGCGAGTGTCATGATATTTATCATATTGAACCAAAACGATACTCGTATATCCACTGCAGCGATATGTGAAGAGACTTATAGCCATACATGTTATTACAGCTTAGTGTTCTATTGGCATTGGTATTAGAGTTCAATACGCTGACATAAAATCCAGAAACCTTTGAATATACCGAGAGGATCTGCATAGATCTCAATGATGAAATGTATAGTATAGTGAAGAGGATTTAAAATCACTCGAGATAGCTGTGTGTATGTTTAGTTGGAGAGAAAGATAAAGTTAAAATATTTCAATTTCAATTTTGCTTATCTAATAGCTGAGATTTAGGAATAGAAATATTCCAGACATTTTTCTCAAAAAATTTCCTGAATTAATTTTCTTATTAGAAATCCAATTTCAATTATAACCTAATGAATTATCTTAATAATTTTACAATGATTAATATCTGAAATTAAATTCTACACTCAGGAAAAAGTTTACTTGGATTCAAAGCTTTTGACCTTCACTTAAGGATTATAGAATTTATTCCAAGTCAAAGTTACAGCTACTTTCTAACAATATTTTTTTAAACAATACTTTCTCAGTGTCTATTTAACATCCTTACCGCACAAAAATATATTCCGTATCCTCGTATCCATGCAAATTCTTAGCAAAATAGACTTTAATATGTATTCTTAACACATTTCCTTACTTAGTTAAGCTTTAACAAGTGTAAAAATTATGTAGAAGAAGAAGTAAAAAATCTCTTGTAACAATCCAAGCAGATTATAATTTCGGATTTTCAAATAAACAACAATAACAATATCCTAGGAAGATAACTATAGTCTATGTTATGAAAAGTTCATACAAACAGTTTCACCTGTTATGATTTAATATTATAATCTTTGAACTTAAAACTCGGAATATTTCAAAGGATATTTACCAGGATATGTACAATACCAATACAAGAAGACATTGCACATTGAATGCTTTGAACAATAGCAACAAAAATATTGTGAATGTGAAATTTTAGACCATAATAATAATAAATACACTTTATGTAAGCGGCACATGTGATGTGATATTACCACATATACACACTTATATGTAGAATTCATAAGGAGTTATGGGTAGCTAACGAACAGTGTTCAAATAACGCCAAAGATTGCTTAGCGCTTATGGGCTATAAAAATAATGGAACTGTGCACTATATGGTCAAGGTAGAATTGCAATGTCCCATGTAAAGATTGAAGGATCCAATTTTTATACCCTCCACCATAGGATGGGGGTATATTAACTTTGTCATTTCGTTTGTAACACATCGAAATATTGCTCTAAGACCCCATAAAGTATATATATTCTGGGTTGTGGCGAAATTCTGAGTCGATCTGAGCATGTCCGTCCGTCCGTCTGTTGAAATCACGCTAACTTCCGAACGAAACAAGCTATCGACTTGAAACTTGGCACTAGTAGTTGTTATTGATGTAGGTCGGATGGTATTGCCACTTTTACGTATAACCCCAATATAAACTGACCCCTAAATTTGGGGGTCCGTTTATATTTATACGATCCGGCTGAAATTTGGTACTTGGTGTTAGTATATGGTCCTTAACAACCACGCAAAAATTGGTCCACATCGGTTCATAATTATATATAGCCTCCATATAAACCGATCCCCAGATTTGGCTTGCGGAGCTCTAAGAGAAGAAAATTTCATCCGATCCGGCTGAAATTTGGTACATGGTGTTAGTATATGTTCTCTAACAACTATGCAAAAATTGGTCCACATCGGTCCATAATTATACATAGCCCCCTTATAAACCGATCCCCCGATTTGGCTTGCGAAGACAAATTTCGACCGATCCGGCTGAAATTTGGTACATGGTGGTAGTATATGGTCTCTAATGACCATGCAAAAATGGTCCACATCGGTCCATAATTATATATAGCCACCAAATTTGGCTTGCGGAGGAGCCTCTAAGAGAAGAAAATTTCATCCGATCCGGCTTAAATTCGGTACATGGTGTTAGTATATGGTCTCTAACAACTATGCATAAATTGGTCCACATCGGTGCATAATTATATAGCCCCCATATAAACCGATCATCAGATTTGACCTCCGGAGCGTCTTGGAAGACAAAAATTTATCTGATTCAGTTGATATTTGGTACGTGGTGTACATATATGGCCTCAAATACCAATGCAAAAATTGGTCGAAATCGGTCCATAATTATATACAGTCCCCATATAAATCGATACCAGATTTGACCTCCGGAGCCCATTGGAAGAGCAAAATTCATACGATTCGGTTGAAATTTGGTACGTGATGTAAGTATATGGTATCCAACAACCATGCAGGTATTGGTTCATATCAGTCCATAATTATATATAGCCCCCATATAAACTGATCCCCAGACGTGACCTCCGGTGCCTTTGGAGAAGCAAAATTCATACGATCCGCCTGAAATTTGGTACATGGTGTTAGTATATGGTTTTAATGACCATGCAAAAAATAGCCCACATCGGACCATAATTATATATAGCCCCCATATAAACCGATCCCGAGATTTTGTTTTGGAGCATCTTGGAGGAGCAAATTTCATCCGAGTCAGTTGAAATTTAGTATATTGTGCTAGTATATGGCCGTTAACAACCATGCCTACACCCTCAAAAAAAATCGCTTCTCTAACATATGTTCCAAACATATTTTGCAGGAAACACATATATTATTGGATACTGCAGAAACATTAATATGTTTGTTTTATGTGAGCATATTATATGTTTGGAAGTATTTTGAGTCCAAAAATAGTACATGCTTGGAAGAATTCCCCAAAGAAGATTGTGCTCATTCCCTCACATAATTTTCACTTCCACGAAATTTTTGAGTTCTTCGCATCTTTTTCTGTAATACAAATATGCTGTTTTTTCAAATGTCTATTCTCTTGGTTCCAAATGTCTATTCTCTTTATTCCGAATTGTAATATTCAAATTAAATAGTAATTAGTCTTAAGCATATAAAATTTTTGGCCTTATCATGAAACAGTTTTCCGAAGCAACATACAAGCGGTTTCACAGAAATTGCTCTCATTTCATTCTCTCGCTGTGTTATGTTGATATCTTTTTATTCAACCCTCCCGGTTTCCATCTCTATTTATTTCTCTATACTAACTCTCTCTCTCTCTCTGTCGCTCTCTGAATAAAGTATCACAACATATATATGTTTACTCGAAATTTGTAAATTTATATATGTTTACATTCACATATATTATTTTTATGAAACATTCATAATATATTCTAACATATTAACATATGTGTCCCAAACATTTTGTGTTAGTTTAGGAACATTACAAGTTTCCACTTAATTATATTGTGTTTAAAAATTATGCCCGAAACACATTTTGTTTATATCGGAACATATGAAAAACATATTTTTCTAACAGTGTAACAAGGTCCATATCGGTCTATAGTTATATATAGCCCTCAGATAAATCGATCCACAATCACACAAAAATTGGTCCATATCAAGTTCTTAATTGTATATAGCCCCCATATAAGCGACCCCCATATTTCAATTCTGGATGACAGTCTTTCGTAGAAGTTTCTACACCCTCACAAAACATCGCTTCTGTAACATATACTCCCAAACATATTTTGCTTCAAGCATATACATTTTTGGGTATTGCCCAAACATTTATATGTTTGATCTCTTCCAATATATAATATGTTTGAAAGCATATTGGTCTAAACAATATATGTTTGGGTAGTCTAAGTTCCAAACATTTTGTATTTTTGCATCCAAATTCAATAATGTTGTCTTCCAAAAAAACAATATGTTATTATGTGAACATATAATATGTTTGGAAGCATTTTGCACCCAAAAATATTATATGCTTAAAAAAAATTCTCCCAAACAATATTGTGCTCAAAATTTTATTTATTTATTTATATATTTACAATCATAATGAATTATGAAAATAAACAGGTAATATAGGTGCTAACAACATAGGTTTTCGACCTGAATGCTCAACATTTTGTTTCTGCCTAATTGTATATTCCCCCACATCTTTCTCACTTCCACGAGATTTTTTAGTTCTTAGCACCTTTTTCTGTAATGCAAACATTGTAGAAGAAATTGTTCAATTTTATGATTTTTTTTTATTTTAATTTTACCTTTTGCCGGACGGGGATTCGAACAGCGGACCACACAGTTTGTAAGGATCAAAGAAGTAGCTGATCAATTGCCCAAGGAAAAATAAAATGTTAATTTTGTAATAACAAGCAACAACCACCAACTTAATTCAATATCGCTCCCTGTTAAATAGCGCTCCAAGCTACTAAACACATATATGTTTATAGGCTATTTCTAAATTAATATATGTTTGCATCCAAGCATATTATATTTACAAACATTTGATGTCCCAAACATAATATGTTCTAACATATTAACATATATGTCCCAAACATGTTATGCTAGTTTATGAACATTATATGCTTGCACTCAAAAATATTGTGTTTAAAAATTTGTGTTCCAAACATATAATGTTTATAGCCAAACATATGAAAAACAGTCTTTTTCATCCGTGTAAGCAATCCATGGTGAAGGGTACATAAGATTCGGCCTGGCCGAACTTACGGCCATATGTACTTCTTTTAAAATAATGAAGTTTTAATTAAAATAAAGTTTATAATCTTTGCTTCAAAATTTTTTCATTCAATTTAGGATACAAATTGTGTAAATTTTCATCTCTCCGTTAAAGTGGCATGTCTTTCAACTAAGTCAAATTTTCCTTAATGTAAAGGAACACATTTTTGATTTAAAGAAATCGTTAAGGACGATTTCTTAACTGAAATATTGTACCCTTAGATTCAAAATAAAAACGCTTCAAATATAGGGTAAATCTTATTTAGAGGATGTGGCATCTTGGCTTTAAAGTTTTTTTTTTTTTTAACTATGAAAACATTGTTTAGTTTAGAGAAGGAAAATTCGATAAATGAGATCTGTATCCTAATTTTAATTTTATTGATCGTAGATTTAAAGCTAGATAGGTTGCTAAAATATGTCTTTATTTTAAAGGAGCCGTATCTTTGGCTCGGAATCAACATCAAAATCCTTAAGGAAAGGTCAAAATCTTTGTATACAAGTGAACTTTTTTTCGAGTGCACATACTAACTACTTGCGTCAAGTTTCAAGTGGATAGCTTATTTCGTTTGGAAGACGAACGGACGCACATAACATAGCTAGATCGACTAAGACTTTCCCCAGGAAGCGGAATATATACTGGGTCTGAGACCAATATTTCAATGTGTTACATAGAACGACAAAATCCCATGCTATGCTGGAGGGTATAATTATGAAGTTTTTTTTTTAACAAATTCCTTTTTTTTAATGAAATGTTCCATTAATATTGTGCAAATTGCTTGTCTTAGAATTTAGTTTTCAGATTTTGTTAAACTAAATCCATATTTTTATTGCACAATAGCTATAAAATAAACGATCAACACAAGATCGACTCAGAATTTCACCAAGATCAAAAATACAATCTTTTTTATAGGAAAACAAACCTATTTATCTAAATTTCAGGATACCTATACCAAGGATATATGCCTTTAAATTTATATATTTCATTTCGATTTCGAATTACTGTTCTCTGTGCTAAGGAGATGTACAATGATATTGGTATGATTGTATATGGCATTTAATAAATATCCCAATTCAGTTGCACCCAACCAGACATTGTGCAACACTTACCATTTTTTCCCTCATCTTCTTCATCGGCAAGATGAAACTTTTGGAAAATCCTCTATGGCAAGCAATTGAGTAAGTAAACTGGCAAACTGGATAAATCCATAGTTCAGTTATATTGAAATACCTTTGTGAAACCTCCACGCAGTGCACATGTTTCCCAATACTAGAATTCTCCCAGGCCGTATATCACTGCTCTATTTTGTCGTTGGCTACAAAATGTGTGCTTAAGTTCTTGCAAAGGTTCCTCATGCCAAGGCAAAGAGGCAGGACAACGATTCAGATGAAGAAGACGTATACTAAGTAGGCAAAGCTCTGCTATGTGTATGTTTTGATACAAATAACTCCAAATAGTATTAGAAATTTTAATCCGTTTATAATACGCACTAAAATACAAACACATCATACACCCACATGCATACACACGCACACACACTCCCACTTATGTATGCCGATGAGCTATAACGACATTCATAGAAATGTTGTGACTGAGATTTGCATTGAGCCATGTGCATGAGGTTATATGTATGCGTGAGTGTGTATGAGTTAACAATCTGTGACAGTATGCATTGGAAAATTGCAACACGTTTAAGTATAAAAGGTGCATCAATGTTTATATTCCAGACTGCTCATCCATTCATGCAACCAACTGAAGGAGAAAGACAAGTTTTGTTTAGACCAAACCACCTTTAGTTGGAGAGCATTCAAATTTCTAAAGTATGAACGATGAATGCTCTTAAGAGGCAATATTATCGCTGAGATGGCCAAATCGAGGTTCGTGTATTGTTCCAAAAAAAAAAAGTTTATTTGAATCCAAAGTTTTTGACCCTCCCTTAGGGATTTATGTATTGATTCAGATTCAAAGATGAGGCTTCTTTAAACTAAAGATTAATAATTAAGACTTTCCAAATTTAAAATTAGGATACAGATCTAATTTAATTTTCTTTTTTTGATATATTAACAAGCCTACGCTCACAAAAATTATTGTTTGGATCCAAAGATGTTGACCCTCACTTAGGATATAGATTACATTTGATTTTTTAAGTATAAAAAAAAATTAAAACAAAGGTGCAAAGTACTTAAAATAAGTCATAGCCTATATTTGAAGTTTTTCTTTTTTAACTATAGTCCAAAAACTTGCTATGTCAGTTATCTTAAAGATTATTTCTTTAAATCAAAAATATTTTTCTTTAATTTAAAGAAAATTTCCCTTACTTAAAAAACCTACGACAGAGACGGATGGCCAACAATTTAAAAGATTGCTGTCCTAAATTTTATGAATTTCTTGTTAAATAAAATATAATGCATTTTTTTATTAAATAAACGTCATTGATTTTAAAGAAGTTTGTCTTTAATATATTGTAAACTGTATACATGTAAGGTTGAATAATCTTTCGAATTAAGTCTATATTTTTCAAATATTACAAATAGGTATCAGTTTCAAAATTCACATTACAACAAATACTTCAAAATAAAAACGGATTTCTTAATTTCAAAATCATACGAAACCCAATTCGTAAGGGAAGCGGCCACCCTTATTCGAATCAATTTGGGTTTTCTACACTGACCTTTTATAAGAGATTAAGCATCCTAAATTTTAAGTTACACAATTTACACAATATTAAGGATAAATTTCTTTAAATAAATGAAATTTTAATTAAAAGAAATCTTTGTTTTGAACGTTCTTTTCCTTATATTTAGGACAAAAATCTGGGAAATTTGTGTTCCTCCATTAAAGTTATGTGTCTTTGAACTAAGGGAAACTTTTCTTAAAGCAACGAAAAACGTTTTTAATTTAAAGAAATCGTCTCTTAAATAACTGATATATTAAATCTTTAGATTTAAGGTAGAAAAACTTATCCTGAGAATTCAATTAAATTTTATTTTCTTTTTCTTATTTCTCGACTCTTTCTACTACCAAAGCAAAATATAAAGATACTTTCCTTTCGAAGTAGAAGATGAAAAATAAATTTTTTGCAATACGAAAGAAAGTGACAGGGGATCAGAGCATTTAAGCCAAAGACCCAAAAAAATTTAATTCAATCTAGTTTTGAAGAAATTTAATCCTTAATTCAATGTTTCAATATCTCAGTAGAAGTAAAAGTTAGTTCTTGTCATACTTCAAAGACATACGACTTTAACGGAGGGACGCAAGTTGTAAGAATTCATGTCATAAATTTAATGAAGAAATATTTAAAGCAACGGGTATGAATTTTCATTAAATTGAAATTTCCTTATATTGTGTGTCCTAACATTTAGGTTGTATATTTTTTTTATATAAAATCAATTTTTCTTAGTAAATGATTTAGAATGACGACTTGCGAGGATTGTAATAATCAGGGCTGTGGAGTCGAGCCAATTTTGCTCGACTCCGACTCCGACTCCAGCATTTTTCATCAGCTCGACTCCGACTCCGGAGTCGACTCCGGGTAATATAACTAAATCTCATTTTAATACCAATAATTTGTAGTTCTATTGTGGGGGTACCGTAAGTGGATCGATATAAAGTATCGTATTTATTTATGTGTTAAAAAAAGGTCTTAATTTCACATTAGATGCCAATTGAACTCTATATTTCAATTTTAGGGCAATGTTTAATAAAAAGAATAATGATATAAATACCCATCATAATATGAGAAGATACCAACAGTATATGTATTTGTGGACCAAAATTATTGATAAATTTGAATCGATTTAGACAAAATTGTATATACTTCTACAAAATCTATGTACCTAAAATTTAAATCTAACGTTATGGGACGTAATATAACTTTAACAAAAAATAAAAATGCAAGGAAGGTCTAAAGTCGGGCGGGCCGATTATAATATACTCTGCACAACTTTGTATTTAGATCGACATTTTGATAAAATCTCAAATCAGACTTTTACAAAATCTCGGGCAATATTTGGGAAATATTTGAAATTGTTTAGACAATTTCGCAAAAATGCATTTATGATTCATTCATTGAAAAATTTGAAAATTTTAGTCATTTCTACAAGTTTTCGACTTAGCAGTGAGTATCAGTGAGCATAAAATTTTGGAAAAATATTGCAAAATTTTATATAGAAATAAAATTTTGACTAAATTTTCTATAGAAATAAAATTTTGGCAAAATTTTCTAAAGAAATCAAATTTTGAGCAAATATGTAGAAATAAAATTTTGTATAAAATGTTTATAGAAATAAAATTTGGCAAAATTTTTTTATAGAAATAAAAGTTTGAAAAAATTATCAATAGAAATACAATTTAAAAAAAAATTGTGTAGCAAACAAAATTTTGCAAAATTTTCTATAGAAATAAAATTTTGCAAAATATTCTATAGAAACAAAATTTTGACTAAATTTGCTATAGAAATAAAATTTTGACTAAATTTTATATAGAAAAAAATATTTCTATAGTAATAACATTTTGAACACATTTTTTATAGCAGTGAGTATCAGTGAACATCAGTAAGAAAAAAATTTTGAGAAAATTTGCTATAGAATTAAAATTTGACAATTTTTTCTTATAGAAATAAAATTTTGAAAAAAATATCAATAAAACTACAATTTTAAACATTTTTTTATATAGTAAATAAAATTCTGCAAATTCTACAGAAAAAAATTACTAAATTTTCTATGGAAATAAAATTTGACAAAATTTTTTTTAGAAATATAATTTTGACCAAATTTTCTATTAAAAAAATCTATTACTACAAAATTTTGGCAAAATTTTCTATAGAAATAAAATTTTGACTTAAATTTTTATAGAAATTAAATTATCAAAAATTTTGGCAAACTTTTCTATAGAAATAAAATTTTGACTTAAATTTTTATAGAAATAAAATTATCAATAGAAATAAAATTTTGCAAAATATTCTATAGAAACAACATTTTGACTCAATTTTCTATAGAAATAAAATTTTGACTAAATTTTCTACAGAAAAAAATATTTCTATAGTAATAAAATTTTGAATAAATTTTTTATAGAAATAAAAGTTTGACAAAATTTGCTATAGAAATAAAATTTTGACAAAACTTTTTATAGAAATAACATTTTGACAAAATTTTCTATAAAAAACAACTTAGAAAAAATATTCTGTCAATATTCCACATATGTATATGACCTTAAAATAAAATTAAAAAAAATAATTTCGATTGTTCGAAATATTTTAAATAAATTGATATGGGCATTAAAATGGATCGATCCAGCCCATCTGCTAGTCTAACATTCTAGGAACCATAAAAAGATAGCCGTAATTGGAAGTTGATTTTCATTTACAATCATGCTGTACATTGATCGAATGAATAACACAATGGAAACTAATTTGCGTAAAAACTTGCTTAGTTACAAAAATGTGAAGTGTTTTAAAAAATTTGGTTTAGCCGGAGTCGGAGTCGAGCAAAATTTTTACGACTCCGACTCCGACTCCAGCAAAATCTTTAGACTCCGACTCCAAGACTCCGACTCCGACTCCGGCTCCGGCTCCACAGCCCTGGTAATAATTATAATTAAATAATATTGCGCACATATTTGACCTAATCCGATATCTCTATGGAAGGTTTCACATACCTGCCTGCAAAGACTTAAGTCTCAAATTTGCTCTGTCTTAGGCAAACCTGAAGCTTAAGCATTCAAATACACCAATAGGACAAGAACTTTACTCAATATCTATGTAGTTGTTCTTATAAATATCCATACGTATGTGGATATTAATGCATGTTACCAACTTCTGTAGAGAAAGTTAACAGGGGCGCATTGAGGTTATTAAAGGATAAGATTTAAATTTAATTTTGGATTATTTTTTTATAAAAAGCGTAATGCTTTCACATGGGTCAAAATGACTGAGATTCATAATTTCGTATTGGCAGAACACAGATTGAAAAAGCCTGAGATAGTATTTTCAAAGATTATCCCTGCAAACATTTTCTATCGAAAGTCTATCGAAGTAGATTCGCCCTTTCATCGGCGAGAACAATATTCGGGAACAAATGTCCCACTACGCGATATGATGATCGGATGCACCGAGCGTTGAACTCAGAACCTTTCGTTTTCAAGTCAGAGGCTCTCCCTCTGTGCCACCCACGCTCGTTGGTTGATAGTGGCTTTTGTACTCTCAGAGAAGTGCTATTGAAAAATTTGCTATGTCGATGTATGGAGTCTATATTTAGATTTTTAATCGCTGTTAGAGTCGAATTTGTTTTGAAACAGAAACACCCTACGCGATAGTTGATTTTACTGTTGTTGTGGTTGAGATATGACTACCAGAAAACTTCCTGGCGATTCGATGTAGTAAAATTTTTGCGAAAGACGATACAACAAACACCCAATTGCTTGCAAGGATGTAGAGTATACCCTGCAGAAAATATTAGGCACTACACTTTACTTTCAAAATGTTGGTATTGATTCTCATCCAAAGCAGCGGAGAATACTAGTAAGGATACTTTTAAGACACAATTCTCTTTGAATTTTGGGTTTTTTGTACTTGCTTCTAGGAAGCAAATTACACTAAAAAAAAGTGAACTCTCTATTTCACTAAAGCCATATTAACTTTATATTAGTTCATAGAATCATTATGTTTGGAAAAAGTTTATTTTAGTCAAATAATTTTTTGCGTATGTTAGTTAAATGAACTAAAAAACGGGAAAAAGTTATACACAAATAAAGCATAAAGATTTCCTAATTTCGTATTTCTTACAAAATAGTTCATTATTTCTTTAAATTTGTAAATTTTACCAAAAATGTGTCCATCATGAACTTCGTATGTCACTAAAGACATTCTTGCAATTTGGAACTCCAAGATTTCTCTTAAAACTACAAAATTTTCTTTAACTACTGAAAAAATTTAGTTATGTCTAATAAATTTTCTTGAATTTGTCGAAAAATATTTACTTATTTTTGCCATATCGGAGTGATGCCAGCGCTTGTAATACCGTTTAGTTAAAATTTTCTAAAAAAGTTCCAAATTTTCTAAAATTAATCGAAAGTTATCTTTCCTGGTGGGTTCACTGTTTTTTCAAGCAACGAAAAACGTTTTTAATTTAAAGAAATCGTCTCTTAAATAACTGATATATTAAATCTTTAGATTTAAGGTAGAAAAACTTATCCTGAGAATTCAATTAAATTTTATTTTCTTTTTCTTATTTCTCGACTCTTGCTACTACCAAAGCAAAATATAAAGATACTTTCCTTTCGAAGTAGAAGATGAAAAATAAATTTTTTGCAATACGAAAGAAAGTGACAGGGGATCAGAGCATTTAAGCCAAAGACCCAAAAAAATTTAATTCAATCTAGTTTTGAAGAAATTTAATCCTTAATTCAATGTTTCAATATCTCAGTAGAAGTAAAAGTTAGTTCTTGTCATACTTCAAAGACATACGACTTTAACGGAGGGACGCAAGTTGTAAGAATTCATGTCATAAATTTAATGAAGAAATATTTAAAGCAACGGGTATGAATTTTCATTAAATTGAAATTTCCTTATATTGTGTGTCCTAACATTTAGGTTGTATATTTTTTTTATATAAAATCAATTTTTCTTAGTAAATGATTTAGAATGACGACTTGCGAGGATTGTAATAATCAGGGCTGTGGAGTCGAGCCAATTTTGCTCGACTCCGACTCCGACTCCAGCATTTTTCATCAGCTCGACTCCGACTCCGACTCCGGAGTCGACTCCGGGTAATATAACTAAATCTCATTTTAATACCAATAATTTGTAGTTCTATTGTGGGGGTACCGTAAGTGGATCGATATAAAGTATCGTATTTATTTATGTGTTAAAAAAAGGTCTTAATTTCACATTAGATGCCAATTGAACTCTATATTTCAATTTTAGGGCAATGTTTAATAAAAAGAATAATGATATAAATACCCATCATAATATGAGAAGATACCAACAGTATATGTATTTGTGGACCAAAATTATTGATAAATTTGAATCGATTTAGACAAAATTGTATATACTTCTACAAAATCTATGTACCTAAAATTTAAATCTAACGTTATGGGACGTAATATAACTTTAACAAAAAATAAAAATGCAAGGAAGGTCTAAAGTCGGGCGGGCCGATTATAATATACTCTGCACAACTTTGTATTTAGATCGACATTTTGATAAAATCTCAAATCAGACTTTTACAAAATCTCGGGCAATATTTGGGAAATATTTGTAATTGTTTAGACAATTTCGCAAAAATGCATTTATGATTCATTCATTGAAAAATTTGAAAATTTTAGTCATTTCTACAAGTTTTCGACTTAGCAGTGAGTATCAGTGAGCATAAAATTTTGGAAAAATATTGCAAAATTTTATATAGAAATAAAATTTTGACTAAATTTTCTATAGAAATAAAATTTTGGCAAAATTTTCTAAAGAAATCAAATTTTGAGCAAATATGTAGAAATAAAATTTTGTATAAAATGTTTATAGAAATAAAATTTGGCAAAATTTTTTTATAGAAATAAAAGTTTGAAAAAATTATCAATAGAAATACAATTTAAAAAAAAATTGTGTAGCAAACAAAATTTTGCAAAATTTTCTATAGAAATAAAATTTTGCAAAATATTCTATAGAAACAAAATTTTGACTAAATTTTCTATAGAAATAAAATTTTGACTAAATTTTATATAGAAAAAAATATTTCTATAGTAATAACATTTTGAACACATTTTTTATAGCAGTGAGTATCAGTGAACATCAGTAAGAAAAAAATTTTGAGAAAATTTGCTATAGAATTAAAATTTGACAATTTTTTCTTATAGAAATAAAATTTTGAAAAAAATATCAATAAAACTACAATTTTAAACATTTTTTTATATAGTAAATAAAATTCTGCAAATTCTACAGAAAAAAATTACTAAATTTTCTATGGAAATAAAATTTGACAAAATTTTTTTTAGAAATATAATTTTGACCAAATTTTCTATTAAAAAAATCTATTACTACAAAATTTTGGCAAAATTTTCTATAGAAATAAAATTTTGACTTAAATTTTTATAGAAATTAAATTATCAAAAATTTTGGCAAACTTTTCTATAGAAATAAAATTTTGACTTAAATTTTTATAGAAATAAAATTATCAATAGAAATAAAATTTTGCAAAATATTCTATAGAAACAACATTTTGACTCAATTTTCTATAGAAATAAAATTTTGACTAAATTTTCTACAGAAAAAAATATTTCTATAGTAATAAAATTTTGAATAAATTTTTTATAGAAATAAAAGTTTGACAAAATTTGCTATAGAAATAAAATTTTGACAAAACTTTTTATAGAAATAACATTTTGACAAAATTTTCTATAAAAAACAACTTAGAAAAAATATTCTGTCAATATTCCACATATGTATATGACCTTAAAATAAAATTAAAAAAAATAATTTCGATTGTTCGAAATATTTTAAATAAATTGATATGGGCATTAAAATGGATCGATCCAGCCCATCTGCTAGTCTAACATTCTAGGAACCATAAAAAGATAGCCGTAATTGGAAGTTGATTTTCATTTACAATCATGCTGTACATTGATCGAATGAATAACACAATGGAAACTAATTTGCGTAAAAACTTGCTTAGTTACAAAAATGTGAAGTGTTTTAAAAAATTTGGTTTAGCCGGAGTCGGAGTCGAGCAAAATTTTTACGACTCCGACTCCGACTCCAGCAAAATCTTTAGACTCCGACTCCAAGACTCCGACTCCGACTCCGGCTCCGGCTCCACAGCCCTGGTAATAATTATAATTAAATAATATTGCGCACATATTTGACCTAATCCGATATCTCTATGGAAGGTTTCACATACCTGCCTGCAAAGACTTAAGTCTCAAATTTGCTCTGTCTTAGGCAAACCTGAAGCTTAAGCATTCAAATACACCAATAGGACAAGAACTTTACTCAATATCTATGTAGTTGTTCTTATAAATATCCATACGTATGTGGATATTAATGCATGTTACCAACTTCTGTAGAGAAAGTTAACAGGGGCGCATTGAGGTTATTAAAGGATAAGATTTAAATTTAATTTTGGATTATTTTTTTATAAAAAGCGTAATGCTTTCACATGGGTCAAAATGACTGAGATTCATAATTTCGTATTGGCAGAACACAGATTGAAAAAGCCTGAGATAGTATTTTCAAAGATTATCCCTGCAAACATTTTCTATCGAAAGTCTATCGAAGTAGATTCGCCCTTTCATCGGCGAGAACAATATTCGGGAACAAATGTCCCACTACGCGATATGATGATCGGATGCACCGAGCGTTGAACTCAGAACCTTTCGTTTTCAAGTCAGAGGCTCTCCCTCTGTGCCACCCACGCTCGTTTGTTGATAGTGGCTTTTGTACTCTCAGAGAAGTGCTATTGAAAAATTTGCTATGTCGATGTATGGAGTCTATATTTAGATTTTTAATCGCTGTTAGAGTCGAATTTGTTTTGAAACAGAAACACCCTACGCGATAGTTGATTTTACTGTTGTTGTGGTTGAGATATTACTACCAGAAAACTTCCTGGCGATTCGAAGTAGTAAAATTTTTGCGAAAGACGATACAACAAACACCCAATTGCTTGCAAGGATGTAGAGTATACCCTGCAGAAAATATTAGGCACTACACTTTACTTTCAAAATGTTGGTATTGATTCTCATCCAAAGCAGCGGAGAATACTAGTAAGGATACTTTTAAGACACAATTCTCTTTGAATTTTGGGTTTTTTGTACTTGCTTCTAGGAAGCAAATTACACTAAAAAAAAGTGAACTCTCTATTTCACTAAAGCCATATTAACTTTATATTAGTTCATAGAATCATTATGTTTGGAAAAAGTTTATTTTAGTCAAATAATTTTTTGCGTATGTTAGTTAAATGAACTAAAAAACGGGAAAAAGTTATACACAAATAAAGCATAAAGATTTCCTAATTTCGTATTTCTTACAAAATAGTTCATTATTTCTTTAAATTTGTAAATTTTACCAAAAATGTGTCCATCATGAACTTCGTATGTCACTAAAGACATTCTTGCAATTTGGAACTCCAAGATTTCTCTTAAAACTACAAAATTTTCTTTAACTACTGAAAAAATTTAGTTATGTCTAATAAATTTTCTTGAATTTGTCGAAAAATATTTACTTATTTTTGCCATATCGGAGTGATGCCAGCGCTTGTAATACCGTTTAGTTAAAATTTTCTAAAAAAGTTCCAAATTTTCTAAAATTAATCGAAAGTTATCTTTCCTGGTGGGTTCACTGTTTTTTCAGTGTAGTATTTTTGTGTTTTCAGCTTTTTTTCTTCATATGCTATCAAAGTCATTTAAAAACAAGTTAACGACAACTTTACTTTCCAAATTCAGAGTCGACTTTCAGTAGATATTATGCTATGTTTCTAGTAAAAAACGTCTTTAAAACCATGTCCTATATTTGAACGATTTTTTGCTTTGTAGTCAAGATGCAAAAAGACAACAAATTTAAAGACAATTTCATTAATTGTAAAGAATTGTTCTGAATTATTAAAGTCAAGTTGACCTTAGTCCAAAATGTTTTCTTTCATGTTATGATACCCAGTTCTAAGTCAAATCACTCAATTTTAAGGACAATACGACTTCATTGAAAAGTTTATCGACTTTTGGGCAAGGAAAAAACTTTTTATTAGTGAAATGCGTCTTCTATGCTAAAGAAAAATTTGCATTCGTATTTTAAAGACATGAAATCTTTAACCTCACGACAACATTTTTTTCAGTGTAGGAAACGATGTGTATCATGGCGTTTCGTATAGTTTCGCCTCTTAATTGACAAAAGGGTTTGTTAATGTTGTTGCATTTTATAATTTTACCTCAGGTACAGGTTTATTAGATCGTGCCATATTACCAGCATACACTCAAAAAAAAGTTTACTTGGATCTAAAGATTTTGACCTTCCTTTAAGGATTTTGGTATTGATTCCGCGCCAAAGATGCGGGTTCTTTAAAATAAGGAAATTTTTTGCGACCTATCTGGCTTTAAATCTAGGTTCTGTAAAATTAAAAGTGGGATACAGATCATTTATGGAATTGTCATTCAAAAAACTATAAACCAAAGATGCTTAATTTTCAAAATAAGTCTTAGCCTATATTTGAAGCGTTTTTATCTTAAATCTGAAGATTCAATATTTCAGTTAATTTAAGGACGATTTCTTTAAATCAAAAATGTGTTTCATTACTTTAACGAAAATTTGCCTTAGTTTAAAGTCATGCAACTTTAACGAAGGGACGCAAATTTTCAAAATATGTGTCCTAAATTTAATGAAAAAAAATTTTGAAGCAAAGATTATAAACTTTCTTTTAATTGAAATTTCATTATTTTAAAGGATTTTGTCCTTAATAGTGTGTAAATTGCGCACCCTATAATTGGGGTTGCGTAATCTATAATATCACGTAAATATTTTTTCAGTGTAGCTAAATTGTATCAGAGGTTTAACATTAATATGTATATTATGTCACTTTATTAATAATTTCAACACTTTCCGCTATTTGGGCCCCCTGAAACAAAAGGCCTTTAACCTTTTCAAAAGACTTTGTCCAAATTAAGTGAATGATTTGCAACATTTGCCAATGTACGTGTGCTTGTTGTGAATGAGAGCATTTGTGCTAAGCTTAGGTAACATATCTTTAGGTTTGTGAATGGATTAAGGATTTTACTATGCTTTCATGGGTGTGTGTGTGGGTGTGTGTACAAAAGATCTAACATAGATTGTATATTCGCCCAAATACCCAAATACTGAACTTAATGTCATCATAGTGCAAGGGAAAAAAGCAAAAAAACATATTCGAATACTACTTGGCAAACAGACACTTTTGCATACGGCAAAGGTGAATCCTTTTAAAATTTTGTATCAATTCATAGATAAATTCTATGCTCAAATCTATAACAACTACAATAGACGCAAACAGGGACAAATGCATAAGCCAGACAAGTACTCAATGCTAGCTACATGTTGCAGAGGGGCAGGTGGGGGGGAGCAATTGGTTATACAAAGAGGCTAAAATAGAAGAAGACTTCAAAACTATGAGCTCAAATCCATACATTCAAATCTATTTGCAAAATATTCCAATCGCACAACGATTTGAATGTAAGAGGGGAGATTTTAAAGAACCAAAAAAACTGGAATAGTTTGCGAAGAGGATTTTCTAACAAAGTCCCCACACAGACGTTTACTCTCACACGCATTGTTTTGAAAGCGATTGCTTCAGTGTAAATCTTTTTTTGCTTATAATTTGAAAATTGTCTCTCCTGTTGCTTTATTACAATTACACACATAATATAAAAACACCCAGCCACGCACACACACACCCATACCCATATATAGACCTATAAGCCTTTACTCTTTACCCTAGACATCCTTTCACTTGTTGTGTTAGTCCTAAATCTAAATTTTCTGTAAAAATGACATTTATTTACATCAAACCATTCACATATTGGATATGTAAGAGTATGTAGAAATGTGCAAATATGGCCTATACACATATCCATCTGCTTTTCTTATATATATATGTGTGTGTGAGTGTATAATGGGGGCTTGGGGTGTTAAGTATTTTGCATTTATGAGTGTAAACGAAGTATTGTTGTTTTGTGTCTATCGTCTATCGACTCGTGTATGTCGGGATGTTTATTTTGTGTGTGTGTGTTTTACAGTGGGTGCTAGCGTAAATCCTCTCGAGAGCATAGAGTATGGTAAGACTTAAATATTTTTGTGCAAATCTCTTTCTCTCTCTCATTGCATATGGGGTTCTTTACATTTTTCCAATTGACAAACATTCGGTTTTGGCGCCAATGTTACGATGCCACAACTATAAAACTATAAACCATACAGAAGAGGCTTTTCAATGCTAGCTACATACTACTATGGTTATGCTATTGTGACGATATATGCAAGGAGTGGAGAGGGAATATGGGGGGGGGGGGGGGGGGGGGTGTAGGACTAAGAGATATTTAGATCATATGGTTGTAGTTTGCCCGCAAAAATATGTGCGGCCAGAGAACGCTTAGAATTTAAGCCGCTCTATACGTTTTTATTGTACAAAGCATTTGGTAAATGTTATACTTTTTGAACTTTATGATGCTGTGAAATGGGTGACAGCGTCCCCCCCTCATCGGTAGATAGATGGGTGTGATAACACCAACGTATGTCCTATATTGTAGATAAGTACATTTGTAGAAAGACAAGTTTATGGTTAGTTATGGATTCAGCGATTATAGATTTATCGAAATAGTTTCATTGTTTGGAATTTTTCAATTCAGGTGAATTTTATGGTAAACGAAAAAAATTAAGCAACACTGCAAAAAACAAATACACGGTATTGATTCTAAGGCAAAGAAACGGATAGTTAAAGCAGAAACAAATTAAAGACACAATTCTGGGAAACAAAGTTTCATTTTTTTAGTTTTTTCTTTATGTGCCATCAACGATCTTTACAAAAATTTGTTAACAAAGTTCCAAATTCAGACTCGACTACAAGTAGAAATTATATTTTTGTTCCAAGTAAAAAAGTATTAAAAATAAAGTGTTAAAAGAGATCTTCTATTTTTAAACGCTTTTTTTGCAAGTAGTCAAGATACAAAAACTCAACAAATTTAAGGAATATTTCATTAATTTGAAGATTTTTTTCAGAATTATTAAAGCCCTGTTGACTGTAGAAAACAAAAATTTCTTTCATGTTAATGCTGGTGACATTTCTGAGGGTTCCAAAGCTTCTCTAAGTGGTTTCACTGCAATGTGGAACGCCGTTCGGACTCGGCTATAACAGGGAGGTCCCTTGTCATTGAGCTTAACATGCAATCGGGCAGCACTCAGTGATAAGAGAGAAGTTCACCAATGTGGTATCACAATGGACTGAATAGTCTAAGTGAGCCTGAAACATCGGGCTGCCACCTAACCTAACCTGCATGTTAAGATCGCCATTGTTAAGTCGCAAAACGGCTTCATTGACAAGTTTATCGACTTTTGGACAAAGAAAAAAAAAAACGTTATATCAGAAAAATGCGTCTTCTATGCTAAGCAATATTCGCATTCTTATTTATAGGACATGAAAACTTTGGCCCCACGACAATAGTTTTTTGCAGTGAAGTATTTGAGGAGACATTCTGGAGAATTACGGTGTGAAATCAAGAATTGGAGTAATCAGAAACAACGATAATGCAATGTTTCACAGTAGGTAATTAATGAGTAATTACGGGCGATGTGGAACCCAAAGCTCTCATTATTATCTCCTAAACCTTAAACACAAAGATTGGATCCATCGCAGTAAAAATAGAGGTAGAAAATATAATGATCTGTACCCTACATCAATTTTTAGAGATGACAATTTACGAATGTTTATTCATCGACGATTAGGGATTTTTTAATAATGTAGCCCTGAGAGGAATGGAAGCTTTAACCTTCAAAATCTTTTCGTTTTTGATATTGATATAAAAAGCTAGTCAGACATGTCAAGCACAATAAAAATCATTTTTCGGTACTCTACAGACTACAGTAGAAGTTGTGGAAATCAGAGCGGAAGATGGCAAAGATGTTTTCAATACCCATGGTTTATCAAGGAGTCCAAATTTTGTTAAAATTTTATTTGTATAGAATATTTATAAAATATATAAAGTTTTATCAAACTTTTATATTTATATAAAATTTTGTTAAAGTTTTATTTCTATAGAAAATTTGGCAAAATTTTATTTCTCCTAAGGATTGTCATCCACAATCGAAAACAGTTGGAAGACTCCTTAAACCATCGATCGGGATCGGTTTATATGGGAGCTATATATAATTATGGACCGAGAGTAGATACTTACATCACGTACAAAATTTCAACCGGATTGGATGATACTTGCTACTTCTAAGGGTCTCCGTACACACATAGAAAATTTCATTAAAATTGAGCCAACGAAATTTTTTCATTGATATAACGAAAATTTTTCATTAATACAATGAAATAAACCGTTAATAGCAGGAAACTTTACGTTGATTAACAGAAAATTCGTTATAATAACTAAAAATTTCGTTGTATTAACGAATTTGTTTCATTGACTCATTTTTAATGAAACATTTCGTTAATATAACGAAACTTTTTCTATCAGTGTAAGAAATATGTGGGGATCGGTTTGTACACCCTCAAAAATAAAAATCGCTTCTGTAACATATACCCCAAAACACATTTTGCTTCAAGCATAGATATTTTCAGGATTTGTCTAAACAAAATATTGTTTGTATTGTTCACTGGTAGAAAAAATTTTAATTAAATTTTCTTTGTGTGGATATATTTTTAAAGCGCCAATTGGTTACTTCCATTATTTTACTTGCAGCATACTGTCTAGGTCTCTCTTTCTAAACACATATATGTTTATAGGCTATTTCTAAATTAATATATGTTTGCATCTAAGCATATTATATTTACAAACATTTTATGTCTCAAACACAATATGTTCTAACATATTAACATATATGTCCCAAATATAATATGTTTCAACATATTAACATATATGTCCCAAACATTTTTACACCAAAACATATAAAAAAAACTGTCTTTTTCGTTCGTGTATGGGCTATTTATAATTATGGACCGATATGGAAGAATTTTTGCATGATTTTTAGCATATACCCAGCAAAAAAAGAGCTTCCAAAAAAGTAGTTTGGATCCCCAATCTGTGATCCGGAAGTAGTGCAAACTTGGATCATCTCCAATGAATTTTACATGGACTTGTCATAGGACGGAAGTACTCCCTCCTTCCTTTGCATTGCTCCTTTGCATTGCTTCAGAAGTTGTGTCCTGGAAGTTAATTTGAATGAAGAAATTTAAAAGCGAAAAAAAAATTTGTTTCGACCAATTTCACTTTTTTTCATCCATATGTTTTATTACACTATTATTTTCCTATTATCTAATTTTTACAATTTGAAAAACGTTGTCGCTCCGACCAGGGATTGAACCTGGGTTTACTGGCACCATAACAGAACGCCTTAGCACACTCAGCCACAAACGCCATTGATCGTAATACGACACCAAGGAATAACATTATAATTGCTTCTCGAGATGTTCTTTATTAGTATGAACGAAAAAATAAGAAACGCAAGTTCAAATCTCACCAGCGGCAATTTTTTGTATCAAATATTTTTCTAAAAAAATATCTTTTTATGTTATGCATCGTTTTTATTTTCGGCATATATTTTCGTATAAATATATTTTTTCCATTAAAAATCAACAAAAAAAAATTAAAAATTCTCGTAATTTGCAAAACCTTCTCAAAAAAACTTCCATGGAAGCGAAAAAGTCAAACGGCACATGTTCAAATCCCAGCGGGGATGAAATTAATTTTTTTATTATTCTTTTTTTACTTTTTATTAATTTTATATTTTTTAAAATTTTTTATTAGTTTTCTATTATTTTGTAAAATTTAATTGTCCAAAATTTGCACTTAAAATACCCTGATTGTGTTCTTTCTAATACTTGTCCACATGGACTGCATCGGAAGTAGAAAATTCATTGGGGGATCCCAAGATGCGCTTTAGAAGAAATGTTTGTGAACTTATGCAAAAGGACTGCATCGGAAGTGGAAAAAAATCGTTGGGGGATCCCGCGATGCTCTTTAGAAGAAATGTTTGTGGACTTGTCCAAAAGGAATGCATCGGAAGTTGCAAAAACTCGATGGGGGATTCTGGGATGGGCTTTAAAAGAAATGTTTGTGGAACAACTTCCATTTTTTTTTGCTGGGATACTAATATCACGTACAAAATTTCAACCGGTTCGGCTGAGATTTGCTCATCCAGGGGTCTCCGTAAGGCAAATCATGGGATCGGTTTATATGGAGGCTTTACCTAACAGTGGTCCGATATGTCCCATTTGTAATACAGTGTGACCTACATCAATAGTAACTACTTATACCAAGTTTCAAGCCTAAAGCTTGTTTCGTTTTGAAGTGAGGGAGGACATCGCAAGATCGACTCAGAATTTTATCCCATTCCATAATATTATACTTTATGAGGTCTGATACCAATATTTCGATGTGTTACACACGGAATTACAAAGTTATTATACCTCCCATCCTATGGTGGAGGGTATAAAAATTTGACTAAAATTTTATTTGAATAGCAAATTTTTTCAAAATTTCATTTCTATAGCAAATTTAATTTCTGTGGAAAATTTTGTTAGAATTTTATTTTTATAGAAAAATTTGTTAAAATGTTATTTCTATAGAAAATTTTGTCAATATTTTATTTTTATGTTGTCAAAATTTTATTTTTATTTTGTCAAAACTTTATTTCTATTTTGTCAACAATTCATTTCTATAGTAAGTTTTGTCAAAATTTCATTTCTATAGAAAATTTTTTCAAAATTGCATTTCTATAGGAAAATTGGTCAAAATTTAATTTCTATGAGAAATTTTATCAGAATTTAATTTCTATAGAAAAATTTGACAACATTTTATTTCTGTAGAATTTTGACAAAATTTTAGTTCTACAGAAAGTTTTGTCAAGAACTTTTTTTCAAAAATTATTTCTATAGAATTTTTTTTTTTTTCAAAATTTTATTTCTGTAGAAAAAATCGTCAACATTTTGTTTTGTTTCTTATTTGAAGAGTAATGCAAAATCTACATAAACATCAAGAATTCTACCAATCTATCAAACAGTAAAATTTTTGGTAGCATTCTACCGACCCTGGCATCCGCGAATAAAGGACAGGAATGCTAACCATTCCGGCACTTTGGTTCAATAAAATATGTAGCATATCTACCAAATAAGATAGTGGTTTTTATGGTATGCATTTTATTTGCCAACTAATTAACGTAATATTCGTAAAAAATTTCAATCTCTTTGAAATTTATTTTTCACCCAATTAGGTTTCCGGAAGCATATCTTCAAAGTTTTCTAATGCAAACTATCGTTGGCATTGCTACACGCTCACAAAAAATCGCTTCTGTAACATATACTCCCAAACATATTTTGCTTCAAGCATATACATTTTTGGGTATTGCCCAAACATTTATATGTTTGATCTCTTCCAATATATAATATGTTTGAAAGCATATTAGTCTAAACAATATATGTTTGGGTAGTCTAAGTTTCAAACATTTTGTATTTTTGCATCCAAATTCAATAATGTTGTCTTCCAAAAAACAATATGTTATTATGTAAACATATAATATGTTTGGAAGCATTTTGCACCCAAAAATATTATATTCTTAAAAAAATTCTCCCAAACAATATTGTGCTCAAAATTTTAGTTATTTATTTATATATTTACAATCATAACGAATTATGAAAATAAACAGGTAATATAGGTGCTAACAACATAGGTTTTCGACCTGAATGGTCAAAATTTTGTTTCTGCCCAATTGTATATTCCCCCACATCTTTCTCACTTCCACGAGATTTTTTAGTTCTTAGCACCTTTTTCTGTAATACAAACATTGTAGAAGAAATTATTCAATTGTATGATTTTTTTTATTTTAATTTTACCTTTTGCCGGACGGGGATTCGAACAGCGGACCACACAGTTTGTAAGCATCAAAGAAGTAGCTGATCAATTGCCCAAGGAAAAATAAAATGTTAATTTTGTAATAACAAGCAACAACCACCAACTTAATTCAATATCGCTCCCTGTTAAATATCGCTCCAAGCTACTAAACACATATATGTTTATAGGCTATTTCTAAATTAATATATGTTTGCATCCAAACATTTTATATTTACAAACATTTTATGTCCCAAACATAATATGTTCTAACATATTAACATATATGTCCCAAACATGTTATGCTAGTTTATGAACATTATATGCTTGCACTCAAAAATATTGTGTTTAAAAATTTGTGTTCCAAACATATAATGTTTATAGCCAAACATATGAAAAACAGCCTTTTTCATCCGTGTATTACGATCCTTTTTTATATACCTGAACCATAGTAACACTTTATGATAAAATCTACAATTTTTAAATACTCCGATTTCTTCTCTGAGCATAATTTGCATTCACTCAAAAATTATTTCACGCTATATATTTGGATTATTCAAAATGAAATGCGGCATGTAATAATGTCGAATGCATTAGCGAATGGAAAGGGTATTCCATATCGCAGAGCTAGTTTTCTTTCCATTCATTGTTAAGGGGGATTAATCCGCTTAATACTTTAAGCTTTTACTATGAAATCATGTTTTATTCTTTAAAATAATTGGCATACAGGGTTGAAGTTTTCAATGCGTAATGATTTCAAATAGACATAAACCTCCTTCGCACACATACACGAGTACTTGCGAAATGGTATTTGTCTGTGGTAGAATTGTCTTCCGACTTTAGATGAGAAGGAAAACATGTATTTTACTAATGGATGTTCCGTTTGACTCTCCACAACCCCTCAGATTAAGATTTATGTTAATGTAAATGAGCATGAGTTTGTTTAGTTAAATAAATTCTCTGCCAAAGGATTAAGAAAATTTAACCCTCATTTACGGAGAACCAAGGTGTATGAGATTAAGTGTATGTGTGTGTGTATTGTCGGCTTGTTATTTCTGTTTTTGGATGCACAGTGGATATACCATAAAAATTATGTGCACAAAATGGCATATAGATCCCAGATATACTGATCGCCTAAAAATCAGATTTTGGATAGATAGAGGCTTGATTGTCTGTCTGTCCGTCTGTGGAATTTTTAGTTTAGGGTGCATTTTTTATAAAAAGGCGTACATTATTGAATTTGGGAGAATATTATATATGGATCCGATTTGTATATATTGACAAATTTCTATATATATACTCTTAATATCCAGATTTATTAAAATAGCATTTACAAATTTGGAGTATGATATTACTCTAAGATATCTTCTAAGCGTCTATGGGATTTGTTTTTTTGTGGAGCATAGCTTTCAATTGTTTTAAAAAAAAATAATAAAAATATGTCTAGGTTCTATTAAGATAGCTAACTCGGCAAAAAAAGTAAAAATCTCTTCCTATCGAATCGCCGATTCAAAGAAAGCATTTCAAAATTGCACTGCAAGAAATTTTCGATTCAATCCGAGGGACTTCTTGTCAAAAAATGAGCAACGCTAGATCACACGCGATGTAAATAATTCGACAAAACTTGTGAGATCTTAGCTGCAAAAGTTTTCTGAATTCACCCCCGACTTTGCACCATTGAACTACCATTTGTTTCGATAAGACAAGAGAACCCTGTAAAAATTATTTGTCGCAGTTTTTCGTCGAGGAACTATACAAGATTTACTCTGATGGAATCAGGGCTGTGGAGTCGAGCCAATTTTGCTCGACTCTGACTCCAGCATTTTTCATCAGCTCGACTCCGACTCCGGAGTCGACTCCGAGTAATATAACAAAATCTCATTTTAATATCACTAATTTGTAGTTCTATTGTGGGGGTACCGTAAGTGGATCGATATAAAGTATCGTATTTATTTGTGTGTGCAAAATAAATACGATACTTTATATAAATCGGGCGGGCCGATTATAATATACTCTGCACAACTTTGTATTTAGATCTACATTTTGATAAAATCTCAAATCAGACTTCTAAAAAATCTCGGGCAATATTTGGGAAATATTTATAATTGTTTAGACAATTTCGCAAAAATACATTTATGATTATTCATTGAAAAATTTGAAAATTTGAGTCATTTCTACAAGCATATAATTTTGTGAGTGAGCATATAATTTTGGAAAAATTTTTGTCTAGTAAATAAAATTTTGCAAAATTTTCTACAGAAATAAAATTTTGACTACATTTTCTATAGAAATTAAATTTTGGCAAAATTTTCAATAGCAATCAAATTTTGACCAAATATATAGAAATACAATTTTGTATAAAATTTTATAGAAATAAAATTTGGCAAAATTTTTTATAGAAATAAAAGTTTGAAAAAATTATCAATAGAAATACAATTTAAAAAAAATGTGTAGCAAACAAAATTTTGCAAAATGTTCTATAGAAATAAAATTTTGCAAAATATTCTATAGAAACAAAATTTTGACTAAATTTTCTAATAAAAAAATCTATTGCTATAAAATTTTGGCAAAATTTTCTATAGAAATTAAATTTTGCAAAATATTCTAAGAAACAAACTTTTTGACTAAATTTTCTATAGAAATAAAATTTTGACTAAATTTTATATAGAAAAAAATATTTCTAAAATTTTGAATACATTTTTTATAGCAGTGAGTGTCTGTGGGCATCAGTAAGACAAAAATTTTTGAGAAAATTTGCTATACAATCAATAAAAATACAATTTTAGAAAATTTTTTGTGTAGTAAATAAAATTCTGCAAAATATTCTAAGAAACAAAATTTTGACTAAATTTTCTAATAAAAAAATCTATTACTATAAAATTTTGGCAAAATTTTCTATAGAAATAAAATTTTGACCAAATTTTCTAATAAAAAAATCTATTACTATAAAATTTCGGCAAAATTTTCTATAGAAATAAAATTTTGACTTAAATTTTTATAGAAATGAAATTATCAATAGAAATAAAATTTTGAAAAAATTTTTGTGTAACAAACAAAATTTTGCAAAATTTTCTATAGAAATAAAATTTTGAATAAATTTTCTATAGAAAAAAATATTTCTATAGTAATAAAGTTTTGAATAATTTTTTTATAGAAATAAAATTTTGACAAAACTTTTTATAGAAATAGCATTTTGACAAAATTTTTTATAAAAAACAACTTTGTTCTGTCAATATTCCACATATGTATATGGCCTTAAAATAAAATAAAAAAATAATTTCGATTGTTCGAAATATTTCAAATAAATTGATATGGGCATTAAAACACTGGTAGAAAAAGTTTCGTTATATTAATGAAATGTGTTATTAAAATTGAGCCAATGAAACAAATTCATTGATATAACGAATTTTTTCGTTATTATAACGAATTTTCCGTTAGTCAACGAAACGTTTCGTACTATTAACGAAAATTTTCATTGTCTTAATGAAAATGTTTCGTTATATCAATGAAAAATTTTCGTTCGCTCAATTTTAATGAAATTTTCTTTGTGTGAATGGATCGATCCAGCACATCTGCTAGTCTAACATTCTAGGAAACATAAAAATATAGCCGTAATTGGAAGTTGATTTTCATTTACAATCATGCTGTACATTGATCGAATAAATAACGCAATGGAAACTAATTTGCGTAAAAACTTGCTTAGTTACAAAAATGTGAAGTGTTTTAAAAAATTTGGTTTAGCCGGAGTCGGAGTCGAGCAAAATTTTTACGACGCCAACTCCGACTCCAGCAAAATCTTCAGACTCCGATTCCAAGACTCCGACTCCAGGACTCCGACTCCGGCTCCACAGCCCTGGATGGAATACGACTTTTCAAAGTTAGTTGAAAAGCCAATCTTTACGAAAAGTCGAATAGTCAGATTGCCACTTTTTTAAATTTTGAAAAAAAAAACAAAAATGGAAAACTAATTTTTCAAGAAATTTCAGAAATATCTCTGATTTTTTTTAATGTAGGATTCGGTGGATATTTTATGAAAGTCAGAAACTTTGGATAAAAGTCACCCATATTATATAAAATTTCATGACGAGTAAACTTTTAAAATTAAAAAATTTTAAAATTAAAATTGTGGATTAAAAAAAATAGATAGAATTTTTTGAAAAAGAAAAATACGAAAAAATTTCCGAAAATGGTTCCCTTTTTAAAATTTTGAAAAAAAAAAAAGGAAAATCAATTTTTTACATTTTCAATAAATATCTTCTTAATGTTGACTTCGTCCCTTATGAAAGGCTAGAAACTTTTATTAAAAGTTTATTTCTATAGAAAAGTTTGTCAAAATTTTATTTCCATTGAAAATTTTGTCAAAAATTTATTACTGTGGAAATTTTGTCAACTTTTCTACAGAAAATTTTGTCAACATTTGATTTGTATGGAAAAAAATTTTCAAAATTTTATTTCTATGGAAAGTTTTGGCAAAAATTTATTTCTATGGAAAATTTTGTCAAAAATGTATTACTGTGGAAATTTTGTCAAAATTTTATTTCTATAGAAAATTTTGTCAACATTTGATTTCTTCAGAAAATTTTGTCAAAATTTTATTTCTATAGAAAAATTTGTCAAAATTGTATTTCTATAGAAAATTTTGTCAAAATTTTATTTCTTATTTTTATGCAAAATTTCAAGGAAAGTAAAATTTACAAAATTTAAAAGTGGAAAAAAATTAGACAAGAATACCCCAAAAATTTTCACTTTTTCACAAATTTTGAAAACAAAATAAATAAAATGAAATGAAAAAACACTTTTTTCCAGAAATTGCCTCGAAATGTTTAGTTCGCCTCCTGGGCATTTTTTATGAAGAGATTCGATGGATATTTTATGAAAGTCAGGTAATTGATTGAAAGTCGATCTTTTTAATTTATATTTCAAGGAAAGTAAAATTTAAAAAATTATAAATAGTGGATTTGTTTGATAAATGAAACTGACAAATTGAAAAAAAGTTCCGAAAATGATCACTTTTTAATTTTTTATTTTCCACAAATGGCCTCGAAATGTTAAGTTCATTATTTAACATGTGAAGAGATTCGATGGATCGTTTATTAAAGTCAGGAAATTTTAAGTCGCTCTTTATATATAAAATGTGAAGGAAAGTAATATTTACAAAATTAAAAAAAAAAGAATTTCTGTTAAACAAAATAGACAACATTTCTCGAAAAGGGAAAATAAAATAAAAATTTCCGAAAATTTTTATTTTTAAAATTTTACAAAAATTGCTAAAGCATTTTTGTTATTTTTAAGAAATTGTCTCGAAATGCTGACATCGCCCCTGAAAATGTTTTGATGAAGGGATGTGATAGATATTTTATGAAAGTCAATAAAAGTCCCTATTTTTATATACAATTTCAAGAAATTTAAAATTTACAAAATTAAAAACCGGGCAATGTTTGACAAACAAAAAAGACACAACTTCCCGAAAAAGAAAATCAGACGAAAAATTCCGCAAAAGGCTAAATTTGCCAAATTTTCAGTACAAATTTGATATGTCATTAATATAACCTAGAAATTTTTCAAACAAACATGTTAGCAAACATACAATTTCAAACAAACATTTAACATGAAGCTCCGTTAGTGCTACGTTAGCTAACGAACTTTTAAGCCGTACTATGGACAAATCTGCCATCTTGCTAATATAGTCAAAAGCCAGTTAGGAACCTAACTGCTAAGAATTTTTAAGTTAAAGTTAACCGGAGAGAAGATATTTTCATTTTACTTTCTGTTAACTGGGAGTTAAAGTCTAACGAAGCTACATGAAAATGGCCGTAACAAACATAAAATTAAATAAAAAATGTGGAGATCTAACCCCTCTAGCCTAAGACCAGATTTTGTAAAATTTTTTATACGACGCTTAAAATGGCAAGCGTTTGGCAGATCGGTTTTGAATTTCCATAATTTTTCCCTTCCAGATCACTGTACCAAGGATACTTTTTGTCCTTGTATATCTCTAGATTTATAAGTTTTGCTAATCATCACTACAAAGTTCCCATTGCAATACAGAATAGCACAAATAAATTGATAAAAGGTCCTTAGAATGCCTATTTAAGTGTGGTATGGTAAGATTAAGGGTTGGGTTGGTAAATTCGTGGTTGCCTATGGCATCAAACCACTCACAAAGTAGAAACAAAGGATTTCGCCTCTGTGCTCTTCGCCATATAACAGCTAATGAAATATAAAAGAAAAGCCTTTATGGCATCGAACTACTTACAATTGACTTTAGTTACGTCGAAATCTTTACGCTGCTCCATGGGACCAGCTGTTGAGCTAAGCATTTTCTCCGAGGACGAGTGATGTTGTTGCTGCTGCTGCTGCTGCTGAATGTGATGATGATGGTGCTGATGCTGATGCTGTTGTTGCTGATGTTGGGCTACTGCGGCAGCTGCTACAGCATTTAGAGCTGATGGAGGCAAGCATGTTATACTGCCCATTACCCGTTGACCATGATGACTTTCTGGACGTTGTGGTGGAATTTGTTGCTGTGAGCCATGATTATGCTGCAACTGCGGTGTTAGACTATGGCGACCATCTTCACGTTCGTTTAACTTTGGTGTTGAGCTATTCTGACTAGATGTGGCCAATGTGGATATTTGCCCTAAAGGCGTCGAGGCCATATCTCGATGCGATGAAGGTGATGGAGTTGTATTGTGATTCGATTGATTTCCAGCCGATGGAGTAAAATTTGGACTACGTTGTATATCATTTTGTTGTTGGTGTTGCAGTTGCTGCAATTGTTGCAATTTATCCTGTACTCCTTGTAGTGACGGCCTTCTGTGTTGAGCCAAACGGCTGGCTTCACTTGCCGCCTCATCATTGGGATTTGTGGGATTTTGTGTATTGGCATTTGAGGGCGATTGACGGCTACCACCACCACCGCCGGCATTGTTATGATGTCCTAGTGATGAGGCCAAGGATGTTGGTGGCGGTGGTGGTAAGGGAGGTGGCGGAGAAAGAGAATGTTCGGTTTTTACCACCACATCGCTATGTAAAGAAGACTCTGTAGGCTGTTTGGCATTGGCAGCAGCTGCTGCTGCAGCAGCATTTGCCACACGTGTTAATGCCAAAGCTTGGCTCTGTAATAATATGAAAAAAAAAACAAATTGAAAATTTTGTTTTTATTGTAACACAAGAAGAATAAAATCATCTAACAAAAATAAACCTCATCCTCAAAATTATTTTTCTCTATTGAGGAATCAGCTTAATTTGTCTCTGTTAACTTAACTAAGTGACTTAAATTATTTATTTGTCATATTGATTGTACAAAGATTTTGTAGAAAAAAAGTTTCTAATAAAAATTTCACTAAAAGCGACACTGATAAAAATATCAAAGCTTTTTTTAATATTTTAATATAAAGCGCCAAGGCAAAAGGTGATGGTGTTTCTTGGATGTCACTTTTGAGAGGGTAATTGGTGGAAGTTGGTTTATAGCAGAGTCATATCCCATAAGTTTTTGCTATCTCCACCAAATGATAGGGGGTATACTAACTTTGTCATTCCGTTTGTAACACTTCTTCACATTGGGCTCAGAACCGCATAAAGTATATTGTGGGTGTCGTGCTGAAATTTTGAGTCTATTTAGCGACAAGTAACTGTTATTGAGGTCGGTCGGATGGAATTGCAAATGGCCTATATCGGATCATTTTTATAGCCCCCACATAAACCGAACACCGGATTTGACTTTCAGAGACTATTGGGAGTGCAACTCTTATGCGTTTGAAATTTGTTGGTATACGCCCTCTAAAATCATGAGAAATTGATACATTTTTATAGCCCTCATATAAACCGAAGATATTAGACTTTCGGAGACTCTTGAAAGAGCAAATCTGATGCGGCCGGCCCCTGAGTCGATCTAGCCATGTTCGTCTGTCCGTCTGTCTGTGAACACAATTTTGTATCCCCAAATAAACCGAAGCCCAGATTTGACTTTTGAAGACACGAGGAGGATGAATTCCGATTCGGCTGAAACTTGGTACGTGAAGTCAGTATATGCCCTCTAATAACCATGCAGAAATTGGTCCCTTTTTATAGCGCTAACATAAACCGAACCCAAGATTTGACTTTCGGAGATTCTCGAAAGAGAAACTAAGACGTAGCCGGTCGATCTAGCCATGTTCGTCTGTCCGTCTGTCTGTGAACACAATTTTATAGCCCCCAAATAAACCGAACTCCAGATTTGACTTTTGAAGACACGATGAGGAGCAAATCCGATGCGGTTGAATCTTGGTACGTGAAGTCAGTATATGCCCTCCAATAATAATGCAGAAATTGGTCCCTTTTTATAGCGCCAACCTAAACCGAACCCAAGATTTGACTTTTGGAGATTCTTGAAAGAGAAACTACGATGTAGCCGGCCCCTCGGTGGATCTAGCAATGTCCGTCGTTCTGTGAAAATATTTTTGTGGTCGCACTTTTAAATTGATTTGCTTTAAATTTTACACGAGGAGTAAACTTAAAAGTGTTGTAAAGTGTGCTAAATTTGGTTCACATTTAGACATAACTTACTATATATCTTTCACCTGATTTACACTCATATGATGCCAAGGTTTTACTCCCATTTACGTAAAATTTTGGACAGGAAGTACAACTATTGTTCTAGCTTTGCCAAATTTGATTGATATCGGTACAGATTTAGATATAGTTCCTATATATATCTTTTGCCCGATTTACACTCCGATTTATGTGAAATTGCTTGGAATCCAGGATTTTGAGCTTCCCTCAAGGAAGGAAAGATATAGCTTGTGGATCTTATTTATTTATTATACCCACCACCATAGGATGGGAGTATATTAACTTTGTCATTCCGTTTGTAACACATCGAAATATTGCTCTAAGACCCCATAAAATATATATATTCTGGGTTGTGGTGAAATTCTGAGTCGATTTGAATATGTCCGTCCGTCTGCTGAAATCACGCTAACTTCCGAACGAAACAAGCTATCGACTTGAAACTTGGCACAAGTAGTTGTTATTGATGTAGGTCAAACGGTATTGCAAATGAGCCATATCGGTCCACTTTTACGTATAGTCCCCATATAAACGGAACCCCAAATTTGAGAAAGAAAGAAAAAGAGAAGCAAATTTCATCCGATCAGGCTGAAATTTGGTACATGGTGTTGGTATATGGTCTCTAACAACCATGCAAAAATTGGTCCATATAGGTCCACTTTTACGTATAGACCCCATATAAACGGCCCCCAAATTTGGCTTGCGATTGCTCTAAGAGAAGCAAATTTCATCCGATCCGGTTGAAATTTGGTACATAGTATTAGTGTATGGTCTCTAACAACCGTGCAAAAATTGGTCCATATCGGTCCACTTTTACGTATAGCCCCCATATAAACGGACCCCCAAATTTGGCTTGCGATTGCTCCAAGAGAAGCAAATTTCATCCGATCCGGCTGCAATTTGGTACATGGTGTTAGTATATGGTATATAGTATATAGCCCCCATATAGGCCGATCCCCAGATTTGACCTCCGGAGCCTCTTAGAGGAGTAAAATTCATCCGATCCGGTTGAAATTTGGTACATGGTGTTAGTATATGGTCTCTAACAACCATGCAAAAATTGGTCCACATCGACCCATAATTATATACAGCCCCCATATAGGCCGATCCCCAGATTTGACCTCCGGAGCCTCTTAGAGGAGTAAAATTCATCCGATCCGGTTGAAATTTGGTACGTGGTGTTAGTATATGGTCTCTAACAACCATGCAATAATTGGTCCATATCGGTCCATAATTATATATAGCCGCCAAATAAATCGATCCCCAGATTTGTCCTCCGGAGCCTCTTGGACGAACAAAATTCATCCAATCCGGTTGAAATTTGGAACATGGTGTTAGAATGTGGTTTCTAACAAACACGCAAGAATTGGTCCATATCGGTCCATAATTATATATAGCCCCCATATAAACCGTTCCCCAGATTTGATCTCCGGAGCCTCTTGGAGGAACAAAATTCATCCGATCCGGTTGAAATTTGCAACGTGGTGTTAGTATAAGGCCGCTAATAACCATGCCAAAATTGGTCCATATCGGTCTATAGTTATATATAGCCGCTTCCCAATCACAGAAAAATTGGTCCATATCGGTTCGTAATCATGGTTGCCACTCAAGCCAAAAATAATCTACCAAAATTTTATTTTTATAGAAAACATTGTCAAAATGTTATTTCTATAGAAAATTTTGTCAAAATTTTATTTCTATAGAAAATTTTGTCAAAATTTTATTTCTATAGAAAATTTTGTCAAAATTTTACTTCTATAGAAAATGTTGTCAAAATTTTATTTTGTCAAAATTTTATTTCTGTAGAAACTTTAAACTTAATTATATACGTATTTAATCGGCCTTTTTTAGTTGAATATATACCACGTATGGAATATGTGGTATATATTACGGTGTTAGGAAGTTTTAAGATACCTTGCCATCGGCTTCAGTACAAGTTTCTATGCTATCCATGGTGGAGGGTACATAAGCTTCGGCCGGGCCCAACTTACGGCCATATATACTTGTTTATTTTCGTTTTATTTTATTTTTATTCCCTTTTTGTGATATAATAAATAAAGCTATTCATGTACAAACAAATTCCAGTTTACAAATCTAAATTATGACAGATACTTCATAGTACAACATTTTTGTCTAAATAACAAAAAAATGTTAAAATAAAGGTGCAAAATAAGCAAAGATTATAAGCTTTCTTTTAACATTTCATTCACACAATTTTTTTTTTCCGATTCAATCACAAAATTAATTTATCCTATTAATTTTTTAATCATTTTAATAGAAATGATAGTATCAATTTAAAAAATAATTGACAGTGAATTAAAAAATTAATTGATCCAATTAAAAAATTAATTGATACTATTAATTTGTGTGATTGATTTTTATTTCAATCTAAAAAATTTGTTGAATCAATTAAATTTTTAATTGAATATTTTTTAAAACTCAATTAGCAGTGGCGATTTTATAAGGAAAATGTGGGTATTTTGGCCATTTTTGTCCAAATCGAAAAAAACATATATATGGAAGCTATATCTATATCTGACCCGATTTCAACTAAATTTAACATGCATAGCTACAATGTTAATTTTACTCCCTGTGCAATATTTCATGTAAAAATTTCAACCAAATTGGGGTAAATCTCTGGGCTATATAAGTGCATATCGGGCGAATGATATATATGGGAGCTATATGTAGTTTTGAACAGATTTCAATAAAATTTGGCGTACTTGACTATAGTACTAATTGCTCTCCTTGTGAAAATTTTCAAGCAAATTAGGATAAAACTCTGGCTTCTGGGAACATATAAGTCCATATCGGGCGAAATTTATATATGAGAGCTATGTCTAAATCTGAACCGATTTCAATTGTTCAATTTCGTACTCTTGACTATGGTACTAATAGTTCTCCTTGTGCATAATTTCAAGCATATCAGGGTAAAACTCTGGCTTCTGGGCCCATATAAGTGCATATCGGACGAAAGATATATATATATGGGAGCTATATCTAAATCTGAACCGATTTCTTCCAAAATCAATAGGGTTATATTCTGTCCCAAAACATACACTTGTGCCAAACTTGTGTTCACAGACAGACGGACGGACAGACGGCCATGGCTATATCGACTCAGGAGCCCACCCTGAACATTTTTGCCAAAGGCACCATGTGTCTATCTCGTCTCCTTCTGGGTGTTGCAAACATATGCACTAACTTATAATACCCTGTTCCACAGTGTGGCGCAGGGTATAAATAGGTATGTACAAGGAACTTCATTTTGGATATTTTCCACAACTGTGATTTTGTGAAAGCTGTAAATTTCTATAGTTCATAAAATTTTATATTCATAAATTTATGGATCAAATTAATATATGAGAAATAAAGAAATAAATATTTTTTTCCCAGTGTATCTGTTTCATTTTACCCCTTCCACCTATCCACAAAAGTATTTGGTTGACTCTTGTCAATCTGTGCTGATCGGTCTCGCACTTGTTCAATTGATATTTAGTTGAGACTAGCTAGAGAGTGAGTTTTTTGTATGGTCCATAGTTGTCCATCAATCAGTAAAGAAAATAACCCAGTTTCTTTCGAAATTTAATTCTTTTTCCACACACATCAATTGGGTATTATTGAGCTTTATTTGTGAACAAATCAAAGTACAACAGTATAAAGTTCAATAATACTCACACGATGGCACTTTCTTAACTAACTGACTAACTGACTGGCTGAATTTATATGATTTTATTTTTTCTTTAGTTTATTTTTTGATTATATTAAACGTTATTCTCCTATTGTTTATTGAATTTAAGCGATCATATTGAATATCCAAAATATGTGACAGAGCACAATTTGTGTGTGTGTGTGTGTATTTGTGATTTTGACAAGATTTATTTATTAAGACAAATTGAAAGCTACATTAGGTTGAGCAGATTGAAATCGGAAAAATGTATAAAAATATTTTCTTAGAAAATTTGTGATCTCCAAAACGAGAAACATATACTCAAGAAAAGTAAACATAAGCGGAAAGAAATTTTTAACTAAAACCCCGATTAAATACAAATAAGAATTAGAATCTTTCTCTAAAGCTTTATGCAAAAAGTTAGTTTATTTTTTCTTAAGATCACACAACAAACAGACCAAGAAGGCCCATATTTAAATAACATTTATTTTTGTATTATTTTATTTCATATTTATATTTCATTTCTTATTTTTCTGTAAACTTTCAATCCCCTTGTTTTAGCTTTCATGTCCACCATCGCTTTATCTAAAGATTAAATAATTTCCATTTAATGGCCATAGAGATAAAAATTGTCTTGGAATTTGATTAATCTTCAATCATATCCTCTATAAAACTGAACTGAACGCATATTTCATTTTGTTGTCGAACACATTTTATGGCCTTCCACGAAAACCAGTAGTTTTGGTTAATAATCTAACAGATCATAAGGATAAGCATCAGGAGATAGTGATTTTTATCTTCTTTTTCCACCTTAAATTGCCTTCAGTAAAATTAACTAAAGTTAAAGAATTTAAAACTTGTTTTGCATTGAAAAAATAAAAATAAAAGAAAACTTAATTTGGAAACTTTTATTTTTTCGGTGGTCAAAAAAAAAAAAAAAAATTGTCAGACATGTTATTGCAATGCTATGGGTTGCCTCCTGCACCTACTGCCCTTTTGTCAAAAAAAAAAAATTAAAATAAAAAATTTCATTATAATTTTCTACAGTAGCATCGATAAGTTAGCGATCAACGACACAAGTAATCGATCTTTGTCTACAACTCATAATCAACCCTTGAAGAAGATGACCAGCTATCCAGATTGCCAGTGAATAGTGGAGGACGAAAGGACAAATTGCTTTACCATCAGGCAATCGGGCAATATAATCATGTCTGATGTGTCTCATCCCAAATACCAGAGGCAAAAATATGTGGGCTTTGAATAACACAGCTTCAACAATCCAAAATAAAAATCATTTACGCTTTAATCAATTTTTGTCTTCATGATGTACCCAAATGATGATGCCTTGTGCACTTGGATAGGGATGTCAGTTGGTATGAATTTTGGTTAGGAGGGATGTTAGATCATTGATTTGAGGAAAATGTATTTACCTGAAGTCGGCTCAACATCCAAACTTAGCCTTGATAATCGGTCTGATTATGTCTAAGTAAGCGTTTAGAGCCATGTAGTATATCATGTACCATGGTGGCTGTCAAAGTTGGGATAAAAAGTCAATTTTCGAACTTAAACTTCCCTTATAGGAAAGCTGTGTCACATCACCATAGCTCGATTTTTGCAAGATTAGGCTGGTAGATAGACTAACGGACATGAGGACTAGATCCTGCTTGAATCTCACCTTGATCAAAAAGTTTTATTTTATGTATGCGAAGAAACCAAAAATTTCAATGTGGAATTATTCACCGTACCTCTATTCCGGAGTGTATAGCCCAGGATGTGAGAAAAAGGCTGATTCATATTTCATTGGCTTAGTCGATTCATTTCTACATACTTTCACTGATATCAGAAAATCTGAAAATCAAATTAAATTTTTCCTCAAAAAATCCAAATTTCGAATCAATTTTCGAACTTAAACTTCCCTTTCGAACTTAAACTTCAATGTGAAATTATTCATCGCACCTCTATTCCGGAGTGTATAGCCCAGAATGTGAGAAAAAAGCTGATTCATATTTCATTGGCTTAGTCGATTCATTGTAGCTTCGCTTCATCCCTACATACTTGCACTGATATCAGAAAATCTGAAATCGATTTCAAATTAAATTTTTTCTCAAAAAATCGAAATTTTTCATTCATGACATTCCTATTTGAGATATTGTGGACACAGCTTCTGTAGTTTGACGCATTCATTCACTCTGTTATTACTCCTGGAGTTTAGCCCTAAAGCGTTTCAATGTCCATTATAATGCATCCTCATATCAATGAAATGATAATGAATGAATATGGATCGAAGAAGTAGTAGTAGTAGTAGTGGTTTTACTTGGCGAATTTACGTTAATGCAAAGAAGACAATTTCATTGGATCGCAAACAGAAGAAAAAAAGCGGAGAATGGAGTTAAGCCATCGTTCGATATTAAAAGACACCATCATCAAAAGTGATCATCGATATTGATGGCTGATGGCAATGTCTGGGTTCTTTTGCTTTGCGATGGATGGATGGATGGATGGATGGACTGTAACTCTCTATTATGGTTACTAGTAGGCAGTTGTTGTTTCTGTCATATTCATATGATGATGGTTATTGGCGAATGCTGCGCACATGTCAAAAAATTGACGAAAATTCGATCAACAAAAATTTTAATTGACCGCCCTGCAGTTATGATGAAATTGATCTTTAGCATACATACATAGAGACACTTTGTTATACAATGGTATTTTATACCAACACCCATTCATATATATTACAATGTGTTGCCCGTTAACAGATGCCCCCTATAAATATATATGAGTATCTGTGTGCGTATGTGTGAAGTAAAGGCTTCCGTTTTAAGTTTATGTTAAAGGATATTTGGAAAAATATTAATGTTCTCACACAGACAGGTGCAGGTATTTCTGATGATGTATGTGTGAAGACGATGAGTGATTGCGATTATGATTATGACAATTCGAGCTACTGCATATTTTACAACCAAAAAAATACGAAAAGGGTTACCCGGGGTGTGCAACCATTGTGGCCAAGATACGGCATTGAAAAATATAAGCTTCTAAATTGGTCTTTATAGCTTTGCACTTTTTATATTGTAATCGAATAATATAATGGAGATATCGTGCTTAACTTTGCCTACTATAGGGAGTATATATATTCTTGATCAGGCATAAATGTTAAGATGTTATAACCATGTCCGTTTGTCTGTCTGTTGTAATCACGCTACAGCATTCCAGTAATGAACATATCGCCAAATAGCCCCCATATAGACCAAACTACCGATTTAAGTTCATGGGCTGTTAGATCACTTAATTTTTACCCGGTGTGCCTGAAATTTTTCAATGTTTCCTTACTCCAATTATCCACTTATTTGGCTCGGAGTCAATACCAAAACCATTAGTGTAAAGACAAATCTTTGGAACTGACATAAAGACATAATCTGTGGACACATATGCGAGGGGAGTAAACAAGGTCAGGTTTGCTCTAAGAAGGTTATTCAAAATGTTCGTTTTCATAAAATTCGATTTTAAAAATATTGTAGTTAAGATCTTTTTACTCTAGGAAGCGTATTTAAATATCCAGCAAAAAAATTGGAAGTTTTTCCACAAACATTTCTTTGAAAGCTGATCCCAGAATCCCCCATCAAGTTTTTCCGACTTCCGATGCAGTCCTTTTGGACAAGTCGACAAACATTTCTATTAAAACGCATCCCGGGATCTCGTATAGATTTTTTCACTTCCGATGCAGTCATGTCCCCTGGGATTTGAACCTGTGCCGGTTGAATTTTTCACTTCCATGTTATTTTGAGAAGGTTTTGCAAATTACGATAATTTTTTGTCGATTTTTAATGGAAAAATATAGTTATACAAAAATGTATGCCAAAAAAAAACAATAATAATAAAATAAAAAATAACACGTATATACGGCCGTACCCTCCACTATGAATTGCATAGAAACTTGTACTAAAGACTGTCATCCAAAATCGAATTACTTGGGTTGCGGTAACACTTGCCGATGGCAAGGTATCTTAAAACTTCTTAACACCATGTTCTCAATTGTATTTTAGTGCATATGGGGTATATATTAAACAAAACAAGTATTTACGGCCGTAAGTTCGGCCTGTCCGAATCTTATGTACCCTCCACAATGGATTGCGTAGAAACTTCTACGAAAGAATGTCATCCACAATCGAATTACTTGGGTTGTGGTATCTTAAAACTTCTTAACATCGTTTTCTAAATTGTGAGTTAGTCCATACGTGGTATATGTTATATTAGACAAAAAAGTTATGTATAGGTAAGCCTACAAATAATTACGAATCGATATGCACTTTTTGCACGATATGTAGATAGCCAGAATTGAAATATGGGGGTCGCTTATATAGGGGCTATATACAATTATAAACTGGATTATATAAACTATATATAATTATGGACTTATATGAACCAATTCCTGCATGGTTGTTGGATACAATATACCAAATTCACGCACCAAATTTCAACCGAATCGAATGAATTTTGCTCTTCCAAGGGGCTCCGGAGTTCAAATCTGGTGATCGGCTTATATGGGGCCTATATCTAATTATGGACCGATTTCGACCAATTTTTGCATGGGTTTTTGAGGCCATATATTAACACCACGTACCAAATTTGAACCGAATCAGATGAATTTTGGTCTTCCAAGAGGCTCCGGAGGTCAAATCTGGTGATCGGTTTATATGGCGGCTATATATAATTATGGACCGATGTTTACCAATTTTTGCATGGTCATTTGAGACCATATACTTACACCATGTACCAAATTTCAGCCGGATCGGAGGAAATTTTCTTCTCTTAGAGTTGCGGAGCTTCTAATCGGGGGATCGGTTTATATGGGGGCTATACGTAAAAGTGGACCGATATGGCCAATTTACAATACCATCCGACCTACATCAATAACAAACACTTGTGCCAAGTTTCAAGTCGATAGCTTGTTTCGATCGGAAGTTAGCGTGTTTTCAACAGACGGACGGATGGACGGACATGCTCCGATCGACTCAGAATTTCACCACAACCCAGAATATATATACTTTATGGGGTCTTAGAGCAATATTTCGATGTGTTACAAACGGAATGACAAAGTTAATGTACCACCATCCTATGGTGGAGGGTATAAAAGGGCCGATTAAATACGTAAATAATTCAGTTTGACAAAATTTTCTATAGAAATAAAATTTTGACAAAATTTTCTATAGAAATAAAATGTTGACAAAATTTTCTATAGAAATAAAATTTTGACAAAATTTTCTATAGATATAAAATTTTGACAAAATTTTCTATAGAAATAAAATTTTGACAAAATTTTCTATAGAAATAAAGTTTTGACAAAATTTTGTATAGAAATAAAATCTTGACAAAATTTTGTATAGTAATAAAATTTTAACAAAATTTTCTATAGCAATAAAATTTTGACAAAATTTTCTATAGTAATAACATTTTCTATAGAAATACATTTTTGGTAGATTATTTTTGGCGATTGGCTATATATAACTATAGATCGATATGGACCAATTTTGGCATGGTTGTTAGCGGCCATATACTAACACCACGTACCAACTTTCAACCGGATCGGGTGAATTTTGCTCTTCCAAAGTTTGCATGGTTGTTGAGACCATATACCAACACCATGTACCAAATTGCAGCCGGATCAGATGAAATTTGTTTCTATTAGGGGCTCCGCAAGCCAAATCTGGGGATCGGTTTATATGGGGGCTATATATAATTATGGACCGATGTGGACCAATTTTTGCAAAGTTGTTAGAGACCATAAACTTACACCATGTACCACATTTCAGCCGGATCGGATGAAATTTGCTTCTCTTAGAGGCTCCGCAAGCCAAATCTGGGGATCGGTTTATATGGGGGCTATATATGATTATGGACCGATATAGACCAATTTTTGCATGTTTGTTAAAGACCGTATACTAAAACCATGTACCAAATTTCAGCCGAATCGGATGAAATTTGTTTCCCTTAGAGGCTCCGCAAACCAAATCTGGGGACCGTTTCATATGGGGCTATATGTAATTATGGACCGATATGGACCAATTTCTGTATGGTTGTTAGAGACCATATACTAACACCATGTACCAAATTTCAGCCGGATCGGATGAAATTTGCTTCTCTTAGAGCAATCGCAAGCCAAATTTGGGGGCCCGTTTATATGGGGGCTATACGTAAAAGTGGACCGATATGGCCCATTTGCAATACCATCCGACGTACGTCAATAAAAACTACTTGTGCCAAGTTTCAAGTCGATAGCTTGTTTCGTTCGGAAGTTAGCGTGATTTCACCAGACGGATGGACGGACATGCTTAAATCGACTCAGAATTTCACCACGACCCAGAATGTATATACTTATGGGGTCTTAGAGCAATATTTCGATGTGTTACAAACGGAATGAAAAATTTAATATACCCCCCATCCTATGGTGGAGGGTATAAAAATGGTGTATAACATAGAAAAAATATATATTAAAAAAATTGCCGCTGGTGAGATTTGAACCAACGTTCTTTATTGTTTTATTCATAATAATAACGAACATCTCAGTCAGTCAGAATGTCATGCCGTGGTGTCATATCACAAACATTTGAATAGGCGTTATGATGTATCGTGATCAATGACGTTTCTCTTTGAGTGTGCTAAGGCGTTCTGTTATTGTGCCAGGTTCAACCCCCGTGGAAGCGAAGAAGTTTTCCAATTTGTAAAATTTAAATAATAAGAATATAAAAGTATAACAAACAATACTGATAAAAATAAAAAGAGAAATTGGAAAAAAATTGTTTTTTAGTTAGTTTTTTTTTTTTAATTTCTTCATCCAAATGTACTTCCAAGCACAAATTCTAAGCAATGCAAAGGATCAAAAAAATGGAGCACTTCCGTCCTATGACAAGCCCATGTAAAATTCATTGGAGACATTTAGTCCATTGTAATTCCACATTTGGATTTAGTCCATTGTAGACAGACATTTAGTCAATTGTAATACCACATTTGAATAACGTCGCTCTTATCAATGTCTGTCCTACATGTAATGAATGAAATTCCGTTTGATAATCGAACCCGAACAAAGTTTCTTGCTATGTATGCAAGTGCTGTCACAAGCTTTAGAAAATATGTGTTGCCTCAGCATCTATATATGACACCAAGTTTGGACAACATGAACACCAAAAGAGGTTAAGACGATCAACTAAATATATTAAGTAAGCGATGTGTATACCATTATCTCCTTGGGTTATTGATTAATATTCATTGAAAATCCTACAACATTTCACTTGCACCGCTTAAAAAATCTGGAAAATATTTCCATAAATGCCTTGATTTCCAACGAATCCATAATATGGCATATGTTTTGTTAGGCTCCAAAATTTCATAGCTTAAAAAATGTTAATAAGAAAACTTTTGGCTGCTTTATCCCCATTGAGGATATGCACTCATGTATTTATTAACCGGAAATTTAAATGGCCTAGAGCTATGAATAAATGGCAGCAAGTTAGTTGTTCCCAAAAAAAATTGCTGCTGGTGTTGCAAGTAGTTTCGTTAAAACATAATAACGACAGTCGATCATATTTGTATGAATATTAACCCAAAGATTTAAAAATCCTGCTGCACAAATATCCAACCGAGAGTGCTATATGTATAGGGATTTTTGTTTTAAATTGTTATAATCCTCATTAGTTTGAAAATCACGTTTTTAGGTTCTCATGAGAAAAACAGAGGAGATTTGCTAAACCAGTGCAGTGAAATCTTTTGTGAGGTTTACTTTGGCCGCTGTTGCTTTTGATGACCTCTATGGTACAACATTGAAACTTGACAAATAACTCTTGGAAGCAGAAAAGGTGGATTGTGTAGATGTCTGTTTGCTGGCCTTATAAGCTGTCAATCACTGGGGCTTGTTTTCATTTTAAGCCTGACAATGGCTAAATTTCGTTCGATTTTTTTTTCTTCCTTATTTCAATTTTTTGCCTTTTGCTACTTGGAGATTTTGAACTGTATTAAAGCTTTGTTTTTTTTTTTTGGATGTTAATATGCTTGGGGAGCCTTATGAAACATATATGAAAGGAGGCTTCAAATTATGCTACTGCACTCAAAAAACACACGTATGGACTTGATTAACGTAAAGAACATTTAATTATTTATTTTGTCTTCGTGAAAAGAGTTTTATTAGGCGAATTTTTGAATTAAGTTGGAAACGTTAATGAATATGAGATCATTACATCATGGCCACAAAACCCCTTTCTAACCATAAACCACCACTGACAACACTATTGGTGTACGGTCGAAACTGGGATTGAATCCCAAACTATTTGTCTCTAGAAGACGGACATGGTAACCATTACACCACTGTGTGGAGGGATGTCTAGTTACCTGCGGCGTCATTTCGCCAAGTCTTGGAAATGGCACCTACTAAAATTGCTGACCGGTCGTTTAGTTATCTATGACCCACTGACCCCTGTAATAACCTGAGCTCGACCTAAGGGCACTATTAGACATTGGTTTGAAGATAAAGTGGAGATAACGCTTATGTTCACATATCTTGTATTGTCGTAGAACAATTCGGCTTCCTCTGGATTACAAGTATATTGAGTTGAAGAACTGTGGAACTGTAAAGCTTCTGTTAAAGCTACCAAAAAAAAAAAAAAACAAGTAAGTAAATTCTAAAGTCGGGCGGCTAACGCCCTGCGATGAAACACAATGTTAGTAAAAACAAGTGAGGAAAGTATAAAGTCGGGCGGGGCCGACTATATTATACCCTTCACCACTTTGTAAGTCCACATTTTCGATACCATATCAAATCCGTCCAATGTGTTGGATGCTATATGAATCCATACACATATATTCTGTATATCTGAGAAGATCTATACAGAGTTCTGCAATACTTATATATTTTACATTTAAGTCGGCTAATGCGATGCCAATTTTGAGGCAACTTCGCAAAAGTGTATTTATGATTTATCGGTCGATAGATGTGTAATAGAGTGATAGGAAAATTTGAGTCATTTTGATAAGTTTTCGACTTAGCAGTGGCGATTTGATAAGGAAAATGTAGGTATTTCGGCCAGTTTTGCCTAAATAGGAAAAACATATAAATGGAATCTATATCGAAATCTGAACCGTTTGCAATCAAATTTCACATGCATAGTTACTATGTTGAATCTACTTCCTGTGCAAAATTTCACGTAAATCGGATAACAACTTTGTCCTCTGTGGTCATATGACGGAAAATCGGCGAAAGATATATATGGGAGCTATATCAAAATCTGAACCGATTTCAACCAAAATAAACACGCATAGGCAGAACCTTAATTCTACTGTCTGTACAAAGTTTCAAGTTCAATTCTACTCCCTCTGCAAAATTTCACGTAAATCAGAGTAGCACTTTTGCCTCTGTGGGCATATTACTCCAAATCGGGCGAATGATATATATGGGAGCTATATCTAAATCTGAACCGACTTCAACTAAATTTTGCACAATTAACGATAATATAAAACGTGCAAAATTTCAAGCAACTCAGGGCAAAACTCTGGCTTTTGAGGCCATATAAATCCAAATCGGACGAAAGATATATATGGTACCGATTTTAACCAAATTAAGCACAATTAACGATACTATCAAACGTACTCGTTGTGCAAAATTTGAAGCAAATCAGGGCAAAACTCTCGCTTTTAGGGCCATATAAGTCCAAATCGGACGAAAGATATATATGGGAGCTATATATAAATCTGAACCGATTTAGCTGATATTTGGCAGTTTTTACGGGACTGACAAAACATTCAGATGTACAAAATTTGAAGAACTTCGGTTCATAAATACGTAAATTATGATCAAATCGGTGATAACTATATATGGCAGCTATATCTAAATCTGAACCGATTTTTTTCTAAAATCAATAGCGATTGTCTTCTACCCGAAGAAAGACGTTATGTAAAATTTGAGGACGATCGGACTTAAACTGCGACCTGTACTTTGTGCACAAAATTACATATACAGACAGACGGACGGACAGACAGACGGACATCGCTAAATCGACTCAGAATTTAATTCTAAGCCGATCGGTATACTAAAAGATGGGTCTATAACAATTATTTCTTAGCGTTACATACAAATGCACAAACTTTTGCTACTCAGCAGTGACGATTTTACAAGGATTTTGGTTAGATCTCGCCAAGATATGTGGTCAAGTGTGGGTTGTGATATATTATTTGGTCTAGTCGGGCGACTTGGAGCCTTATTTAAAACTCATCCGTTCTGTGGAAATTTTGGCATTGCAGTGTGTAGGATATGGCTAAGATATGGAGAAATCGTCACAGAAATTTGTGTAGAGTGTGAGAATTTTGGCCATATTTGTATTCTCTGAGGAAACTATCCAATCAATTGGAGGAAAATCCCATTGAAAATGGATCTAAAATATTAAACAGTCTACCATATTTCCCCAACTCTGGTGTACGTATATATGGGAGCTATATACAATCTGAACCAATTTTGACTAAATTTGACATGCATAGTTAGAATAATAATTCTGCTATCTATGCGAAATTTCACGTAAATGGGAGTATAACTTTGGCCCCCCTGGTCATATGAGTGCAAATCGGACGGGAGATATATATGGGAGCCATATCTAAATCTGAACCGATTTCAACCAAATTTGCCACAATTACCTATACTACTAAACGTACTCCTTTTGCGAAATTTGAAGCAAATCACGGCAAAACCCTAGATTTTGAGATCATATAAGTTTAAATCGAACGAAATATATATATGTGAGCTATATCTAAATCTGAATCGATTTTGACCATATTTGGCACATACAATAGTATCGTTAAAAGTACCGCTTGTGCAAAAATTGAAGTAAGTCAGGGCAAAACTCTGGCTTTTGAGACCATATAAGTCCAAATCGGGCGAAAGATATATATGTGAGCTATATCTAAATCTGAACCGATTTTACCACAATTTGACACACTTAACGATACTATTAAACGTACCCCTTGTGCAAAATTTGAAGCAAATCACAGCAAAACTCTGGCTTTTGTGGCCATATAAGTTCAAAGGACGAAAGATATATATGGGAGCTATATTTAAATATGAACCGATTTCAATCAAATTTACCAAGCATTGGTAGAATGTCAATTCTACCCTCTGTGCAAAATTTCACGAATATCGGTAGTAAACTTTGGCCTCTGTAGTCATATGAGTCTAAATCGGACGAAAGATATATGGGAGCTATATCTAAATCTGAACCGATTTGGCTGATATTTTGCAAGATTTTCGAGATTCATAAAATATTTGGATGTACGGTATTTCAAGAAAATCGGTTGATAAACACGCTAACTATGACCACATCGGGGATAAATATATATGGTAGCTATATCTAAATCTGAACCGATTTTTTCCAAAACCAATAGCGATTGTCTCTGTCCCAAGAAACGGCCCTATGCCAAATTTGAGGACGATCGGACTTAAATTGCGAGCTGTACTTTGTGCACAAAATTACATATACAGACGGACAGACAGACAGACAGACGGACATCGCTAAATCGACTCAGAATTTAATTCTAAGCCGATCGGTATACTAAAAGATGGGTCTATGACCACTATGTCTTGGCGTTACATACAAATGCACAAACTTATTATACCCTGTACCACAGTAGAGGTGAAGGGTATAAAAAACAAGAACACAATAGAAACATCCAAAGGGAGTTAGATATCAGATTGTAGGCTCGTGGGAATTATAACATGCCACCTAAGGTTTAGTCAAATTTGCATAACTTATTCCGTTTGTAACACATCGAAATGTTTGTCCTAGACCTCATAAAGTTTATATATTCTGGGTCGTGATAAAATTCAGAGTTGATTTAGCGATGTCCGTCCGTCCGAACGTCTGTGGAAATCATGCTAACTTCCTAACGAAATAAGCTATCGAAATTGGTATAAATTGTTGTTATTATCGGAAAAGTTTTAGGTATAGCCTCCTCTTGCCGGACGAAATGTCATCCGCTCTGGTTGAAATTTGGTCCGTGGTGTATATGCCCTCTAACAACCATGCTAGCATATCGTTCCATAATTATATATAGCCCCATATAGGCTTGAAAAGCCTTTATTTAGGAGTAATTAAAATTTAGTACGTGTTGTTAGTCGATGCCCTCTAATAACCATGCAAAAATTGATCCATATCGATTCGTAATTATGTATATAAACCCATACACCGATCAAAAAATTTAACTTCTAATCAAATTTCATCCAATCCGGTTGAATTTTAGCTCTCTAATTATCGTGCCAATTGGTTCATATCGGTTCATAATTCGTTTCTTGATGGATGATACATTAAATTCAGCCTAGCTGAACTTACGGTCGTATAAAGGAACGTTTGAGAAATTTGCAAAAAAATATTCAGCTTGAATACTGTGGTGATTCCACCGATTATAGCTCTACCTTTTATGCCCCTAACATTCGCTTTTTAAACTTTTGGTGCCTAATGATGTTCTTAATTTTGTCCCAATAATGGATTTTTATTTCCCCTTCATGCTGCTATACTCTAAGTAAATAGCATATAAAGTACCGAATCGTCTTAATATCACGATGAGCTTTAAGCTTTCTTTTATAAGAGCAATTTTGTTCGGTATCGGCATTTTTGCAATTTGTTTATTTGAATATGATTTTTCACGCGATATGCTGAGTTCATTAACACATGGCATTAAAACTCACTGTTTCTGTTATAATGACCATAGAAACTGTTATCTTACTTTTAAGATTTATTTTTTGTTTTGAAAGATAAGATGCAAGAAAATTATAATAATAATAATACCAGCATTGCAAATTCCCATTTATGGACAAAATGAAAGACCAAACAAAATTCTCTTCTACATGGTCATAAATATGCGTTTGTCTTTTTGAAACTACCAATTATTTATATTTATGTTCGACGAGTTACTGTTTCATATAAATTTGTTTTTTGGTCATCTTCAAACCCATGATGATCATGGTGATCAGCCAAAAAACACGAATTCGAGGATCAAAAATTCATCCAAACGACACAAGCAAAAACCAGCCAACGACATCATCAACGACCAAACCATTTCATCCATCCATCCCCACCAAAAACCATAGGAATTTTGAATCTTCATTATAGGGCGACACAATATTCAATAAAGGCTCCTACACAATCAAAGGGTGTGTTATGCTATAGGTTTATGAGTTTATACGCTTTTATGGTTACACTTGTGTGTGCGTGTGTGTGTGTGTTTGTACGATTGAAAGGTAGGCATGTGGTTATCTCGTCCTGTGAGCCAATCTTCTTGCCTGACCACTTGCCTTATACAGTAGCAAAAGAAAATTCTCATTTAAACGCATAAATAATTAGCCATGTTTAAATGTCCCGCAGGCAAAAATGTCTTGTATTGATACAACACAACGCCAACCAAAGGCAGGCAAAAATCATCATCTCTATGGCATCCACTAAATGAAACATGGCATCATTTGAGCCACAGGAATCATCTCTTGAATAATTTCATCAAAAAATTCTGATTTTATTTAAAAATTAAGAAGATGAGAGAAAAAAAAATAAAAAAAACCATCATCACAACAAATAGCAATCAAAGTGATGATCGCTAAAAACACGTATCAGCAATGTATTTTTATGATTTTGTCAGATTGCATGAAATTTTTGGTGATAATGCGACACATAGGGGACTTTCGAATGAGCTACGGAGGAAAATTGGATAATATCACAAATGAAAATAAAATAATAATATTTGTTTACATTTTCAAAAAGCAAAAAATCTTATTTTCCAAAATTTTATTTCTATAGAAAATTTTGTCAAAATTTTATTTCTATAGAAAATTTTGTCAAGATTTTATTTCTGTAGAAAATTTTATTTCTATAGACAATTTTGTCAAAATTTATTTCTACAGAAAATTTTGTCAAAATTTTATTTCTATAGATATTTTTGTCTACATTTTATTTCTATGGAAAATTTTGTCAATATTCTATTTCTATAGAAAATGTTGTCAAAATTTTATTTCTATAGAAAATTTTTGTCAAAATTTTATTTCTGTAGAAAATTTTTTCAAAACTTTATTTCTAAAGAAATATTTGTCAAGAATTTATTTTGTATAGAAAATGTTGTCAAAATTTTATTTCTATAGAAAATTTTGTCAACATTTTATTTCTATAGAAAATTTTGCCAAAATTGTATTTCTATAGATATTTTTATCTACATTTTGTTTCTATGGAAAATGTTGTCAATATTTTATTTCTATACATAATTTTGTCAAAATTTTATTTCTATAGAAAATTTTTGTCAAAATTTTATTTCTGTAGAAAATTTTTTCAAAACTTTATTTCTATAGAAAATTTTGTCAAAATTTTAATTCTAAAGAAAATTTTGTCAAGAATTTATTTTGCATATACAATTTTGTTATGAATTTATTTTGTATAAAAAATGTCAAAATTTTATGGCCATAGATAATTTTGCCAAAATTTTATTTCAATAGAACATTTTGTCGAAATTTTATTTCTGTAGAAAATTTGTTCAAAACTTTATTTCTATAGAAAATTTTGTCAAAATTTTATTTCTAACGAAAATTTTGTCAAGAATTTATTTTGAATAGAAAATGTTGTCAAAATTTTATTTCTACAGACAATTTTGTCAACATTTTATTTCTATCGACCTCTTTGTCTACATTTTATTTCTATAGAAAATTTTGTCAAAATTTTATTTCTATAGATATTTTTGTCTACATATTGTTTCTATGGAAAATTTTTGTCAAAATTTTATTTCTGTAGAAAATTTTTTCAAAAATTTATTTCTATAGAAAATATTGTCAAAATTTTATTTCTAAAGAAAATTTTGTCAAGAATTTACTTTGCATAGACAATTTTGTAAAGAATTTATTTTGTATAAAAAATGTCAAAATTTTATGGCCATAGATAATTTTGCCAAAATTTTATTTCTATAGAACATTTTGTCAAAATTTTATTTCTATAGAAAATGTTGTCAAAATTTTATTTCTATAGAAAATTTTTGTCAAAATTTTATTTCTGTAGAAAATTTTTTCAAAACTTTATTTCTAAAGAAATATTTGTCAAGAATTTATTTTGTATAGAAAATGTTGTCAAAATTTTATTTCTATAGAAAATTTTGTCAACATTTTATTTCTATAGACCTCTTTGTCTACATTTTATTTCTACAGAAAATTTTGCCAAAATTGTATTTCTATAGATATTTTTGTCTACATTTTGTTTCTATGGAAAATGTTGTCAATATTTTATTTCTATAGATAATTTTGTCAAAATTTTATTTCTATAGAAAATTTTTGTCAAAATTTTATTTCTGTAGAAAATTTTTTCAAAACTTTATTTCTATAGAAAATTTTGTCAAAATTTTAATTCTAAAGAAAATTTTGTCAAGAATTTATTTTGCATATACAATTTTGTTATGAATTTATTTTGTATAAAAAATATCAAAATTTTATTGCCATAGATAATTTTGCCAAAATTTTATTTCTATAGAACATTTTGTCGAAATTTTATTTCTGTAGAAAATTTGTTCAAAACTTTATTTCTATAGAAAATTTTGTCAAGATTTTATTTCTGTAGAAAAGTTTATTTCTATAGATAATTTTGTCAAAATTTATTTCTACAGAAAATTTTGTCGAAATTTATTTCTATAGAAATTTTTGTCAATAGTTTATTTCTTTAGAAAATTTTGTCAACATTTTATTTCTATAGAAAATGTTGTCAAAATTTTATTTCTATAGACCTTTTTATCTACATTTATTTCTATAGAAAATTTTGTCAAAATTTCTATAGATATTTTTGTCTACATTTTATTTCTATGGAAAATTTTGTCAATATTCTATTTCTATAGAAAATTTTGCAAAATTTTATTTCTATAGAAAATTTTTGTCAAAATTTTATTTCTGTAGAAAATTTTTTCAAAACTTTATTTCTATAGAAAATTTTGTCAAAATTTTATTTCTAAAGAAAATTTTGTCAAGAATTTATTTTTTATAGATAATGTTGTCAAAATTTTATTTCTATAGAAAATTTTGTCAACATTTTATTTCTATAGACCTCTTTGTCTACATTTTATTTCTATAGAAAATTTTGTCCAAATTTTATTTTTGTAGATATTTTTGTCTACATTTTGTTTCTATGGAAAATTTTGTCAATATTTTATTTCTATAGAAAATTTTGTCAAAATTTTATTTCTAAAGAAAATTCTAAAGAAAATTTTGTCAAAAATGTACTTTGCATAGACAATTTTGTTAAGAATTTATTTTGTATAAAAAATGTCAAAATTTTATGGCCATAGATAATTTTGCCAAAATTTTATTTCTATAGAAAATTTTGTCAAAATTTTATTTCTATAGAAAATTTTTGTCAAAATTTTATTTCTGTAGAAATTTTTTTCAAAACTTTATTTCTATAGAAAATTTTGTCAAAATTTTATTTCTAAAGAAAATTTTGTCAAGAATTTATTTTGAATAGAAAATGTTGTCAAAATTTTATTTCTATAGACAATTTTGTCAACATTTTATTTCTATAGACCTCTTTGTCTACATTTTATTTCAATAGAAAATTTTGTCAACATTTTATTTCTATAGATATTTTTGTCTACATTTTGTTTCTATGGAAAGTTTTGTCAATATTTTATTTCTATAGAAAATTTTGTCAAAATTTTATTTCTATAGAAAATTTTTGTCAAAATTTTATTTCTGTAGAAAATTTTTTCAAAAATTTATTTCTATAGAAAATGTTGTCAAAATTTTATTTCTAAAGAAAATTTTGTCAAGAATGTATTTTGCATAGACAATTTTGTTAAGAATTTATTTTGTATAAAAAATGTCAAAATGTTATTTCTATAGAACATTTTGTCAAAATTTTATCTCTGTAGAAAATTTTTTCAAAGCTTTATTTCTATAGAAACTTTTGTCAAAATTTTATTTCTAAAGAAAATTTTGTCAAGAATTTATTTTGAATAGAAAATGTTGTCAAAATTTTATTTCTATAGACAATTTTGTCAACATTTTATTTCTATAGACCTCTTTGTCTACATTTTATTTCTAAAGATATTTTTGTCTACATTTTGCTTCTATGGAAAATTTTGTCAAAATTTTATTTCTAAAGAAAATTTTGTCAAGAATTTATTTGTATAGACAATTATGTTAAGAATTTATTTTGTATAAAAAATGACAAAATTTTATGGCCATAGATAATTTTGCCAAAATTTTATTTCTATACAACATTTTGTCAAAATTTTATTTTGTATATAAAATTTTGTCAAAATTTATTTTGTATAGAAAATTTTGTCAAAATTTATTTCTATAGAAAAATTTGTCAAAATTTATTTCTATTAAAAATTTTGACAAAATTTTATTTCTATAGAAAATTTTGTCAAAATTTTGTTTCTATTGAAAATGTTGTCAAAATTTTATTTCTATAGACAATTTTGTCTACATTTAATTCCTATAGAAAATGTTGTCAAAATTTTATTGCTATAGACATTTTTGTCTACATTTTATTTCTATGGAAAATATTTTTTCTATAGACAATTTTGTCAAAATGTTATTTCTATAGAACATTTTTGTCAAAATTTTATTTCTGTAGAAAATTTTTTCAAAACTTTATTTCTATAGAAAATTTTGTCAAAATTTTATTTCTAAAGAAAATTGTTTCAGGAATTTATTTTGTATAGAAAATGTTGTTAAGAATTTATTCTGTATAGAAAATGTCAAAATTTTATAGCCATAGATAATTTTCCCAAAATTTTATTTCTATAGAATATTTTGTCAACATATTATTTTGTAAAGAAAATTTTGTTATAATTTTAGTTTGTATGGAAAATTTTGTTAAAATTTTATTTTGTAGAGAAAATGTTATTTTATTGCTATAGAAGATTTTGTCCAAATTTTACTTCTATAGAAAATTTTTTTCCAATTATTTTTCTATAGAAAATTTTGTCAAAATTGTATTCTTATAGAAAATGTTGTCAAAATTTTATTTTGTATATAGAATTTGTGAAGTACCTCTTTAACTTGAGAGGACTATTTGACAAAACCTTCTCGAACATTAAGAATTCTTCCAATCTACACAAACAGTAAAAAATCTACCATTTTTGGTAGAATTCTACCAACTGTGGTCCATATACCATTTTCTGGATTATATTTCTCGGATAGACATGCCCAAGTTCAACTTCAAGCACTCCCCACCGTTCTGCTCGCGCTTTGCTGTTTAACCGCAAAACCCCTTTTGTCTCAACCGCCTAGACGTTTATCGTGTTGGCGATGTTTGCGCTGAGCCTCTTCAGTATTTCTCGCCTTTATCACAGCGGCTTATCATCAGCGTAGCCAAAAATGCATGTATCGTCGGCAATCGGAATCTTCATTATTTCGTCGTATATTGCATTCCAGAGACCTGGTCCGAAGATTGAGCCTTATGCGGCAACTGAAGTTACTTCCATTCTTCTTGGGTCAATTATGTCATATATCAAAACTCTTTCTTGCAATAGCATCGTTAAGTATTTTTTAAGTTTAATTTTATTTTTTACTTTTAATTTCTATTTAAATTTTAGTTTTAATTTTAATTTTCATTTAAAATATAAAATTTAACTTAAATTTTAATTTTAATTCTAAAACTTTAATTCAATTTTTCTAAAACCTTCAGCCTATCTCACATCTCCTGTATATAGCGTAGGGTGTTTTGTGTAGCATGACTGGAGGCGTTTAGTATTTCTTTTTGGTTGATTTTCTTATATTCATATCCATCTAAGACGCTTAAAAATATTTTATTAATGTTGTAGGTTTTTTTTGTTACTGCGTTCTTCACAGATATTTTGGAGAAGCTGCTACTGTTTGTATGTTTTTTTTTGTTTTTGTTTCATTATACAAAGCACTCACATGGAGATTTCTTGGGCATGCTTAACAACAGCTTTTTCTTGCAGACATAATATTTTGGACAAAATTCATCAGTTTGGTCATCTCATCGACATCGACATCGATCAACATCTTTCATCAAAATACTGTATGTGGCTTCTGAATTACCACTACGATGTGACAATCAAACCTTTCTCGTTTTTTTTTTTTTGTTTCCCCAATTTTCTGTGGCTGAGCCCGAAGAACCCCAAGAAATATTTTTGCAGATTTGTTATTTAACATAACTTTCAGATGTTGAAATGTCATCACTACAGCACTTCAATGAGAGGATCTTATTCAAAGGGGCCAATTGCCAAAAGCCAATGGGATGTATGTTATACCATAGTGGGCCAACCAACCAAGTGACAAAAATGATCTTAATCGTAAAATTGTTAAAGAATTCATTTGTATAGGAGGTTGGTCATCAAAACAAAAAAAAAACAAAAACTCAAATTCTCCAAGACTTCGAATAACATCCAAGCCCAGTCAAACAGACATTCCTACATGCAGAGAAAAAATTAAGAAGTTACATTAAATAATAATAAAATAAATAAAAATTTTAAACAAATTACAGAAAACATCGCTTAAATTTTTACATACCACTAAGCGAGAACATGTTGGTTTATCCTAAACTAATACGTATTATATTAACGACTATTAGTGTTAAATATAGGATTAAGGTTCATTCATTCATGGGATTCCGACCTAATTGAAAATGTATTCAGATATTTGCAAAAAAGGCCCTTCTATAAAGTCTTCACTAGACTATATAGCCACCGTATTCAGGTTGCTATCAAACCGCTGACAGGTTGCTATCAACCGCTGGCTGTCGTTAGAACCATCCAGTATTTAAATGTGAATAACTTTTGCGTTCCTGGCAGTATAGTATCGCGTCCAAAAAGTGGACAAAACAGAAAGTTAACGCCACCAAAAAAGATACGGAAAATGAAGGCCATATGTGATGGAAAACCACGCTCGTGAGCTGAAAATATCGCCAGAATGCACACATCGCATATTGAACAAGTATGTACGGCCGTAAGTTCGACCAGGCCGAAGCTTATGTACCCTCCACCATGGATTGCGTAGAAACTTCTACTGAAGACTGTCATCCACAATAGAATTACTTGGGTTGCGGTAACACTTGCCGATGGCAAGGTATCTTACAACTTCCTAACACCGTAATATATACTACATAGTCCATACGTGGTATATATTAAACTAAAAAGCCCGATTAAATACGTATATAATTAAGTTTAAAGTTTCTATAGAAATAAAATTTTGACAAAATAAAATTTTGACAACATTTTCTATAGAAGTAAAACTTGGAAAAAAATTTTCTATAGAAATAAAATTTTGACAAAATTTTCTATAGAAATAAAATTTGGAAAAATTTTTCTATAGAAATAAAATTTTGACAAAATTTTCTATAGAAATAACATTTTGACAATGTTTTCTATAAAAATAAAATGTTGGTAGATTATTTTTGGCTCGAGTGGCAACCATGATTATGAATCGATATGGACCAATTTTTGTGTGATTTGTGGGATCGGCTATATATAACTATAGACCGATACGGACCAATTTTGGCATGGTTATTAGCGGCCCTATACTAACAACACGTTGCAAATTTCAACCGGATCGGATGAATTTTGCTCCTCCAAGAGGCTCCGGAGATCAAATCTGGGGAATGGTTTATATGGGGGCTATATATAATTATGGACCGATATGGACCAATTCTTGAATGGTTGTTAGATACCATATACTAAAACCACGTTGCAAATTTCAACCGGATCGGATGAATTTTGCTCCTCTAAGAGGCTCCGGAGGTCAAATCTGGGGATCGGCTTATATGAGGGCTATATATAATTATGGACCGATATGGACCAATTTTGGCATGGTTGTTAGAGACAATATACTACACTACGTACCCAATTTCAATCGGATCGGATGAATTTTGCTCCTCTAAGAGGCTCCGGAGGTCAAATCTGGGGATCGGTTTATATGGGGGCTATAACTAATTATGGGCCTATGTGGACCAATTTTTGCATGGTCATTAGAGAATATATACAAACACCATGTACCAAATTTCAGCCGGATCGGATGAAATTTGCTTCTCTTAGAGGCTCCGTTTATATGGGGCCTATACGTAAAAGTGGACCGATATGACCCATTTGCAATACCATCCGACCGACATCAATAACAACCACTTGTGCCAAGTTTCAAGGCGATAGCTTGTTTCGTTCGGAAGTTAGCGTGATTTCAACAGACGGACGGACGGACGGACATGCTCAGATCGACTCAGAATTTCACCACGACCCAGATTATATATACTTGAATGGCGCAGCGTCTCACCGCAAAGTGTTCGATCTCGGTCCGTTCGGTCTCGGCTAGTAAACGGAGGTTCCTTGTCTCTAAGCTAAATATAGAATCGGACAGCACTCATTGATAAGAGATAAGTTCACCACCTGGGGACTGAATAGCCTAAGTGAACCTGAAATATCAGGTTGCCACTATACCTGAACTAACCTACTATCCACCAAAACCTCCGGATCTCAATCCCTTGGATTTTTGTGTCCGGAGAAAAAGATTGGCACTAAAAAATACCAACATATCGCCAATCTATGGAATGAGCCAAAATATTGCGGAACCCCTTTCGTGCAGTGGGCGATGACTTTGTCGACCATTTTATTTCAGACAGTTTTTGCTTTCGAACAATAAAAATAAAAAATATATCTCTTTACTTAGTAACATTACATATCGGCCCACCTGTATATGGGGAATGCAAATATTCTTCATACTTGAGGTTAGGTTAGGTGGCAGCCCGATGTATCAGGCTCACTTAGACTATTCAGTCCATTGTGATACCACATTGGTGAACTTCTCTCTTATCACTGAGTGCTGCCCGATTCCATGTTAAGCTCAATGACAAGGGACCTCCTTTTTTATAGCCGAGACCGAACGACGTTCCACACTGCAGTGAAGCCACTTAGAGAAATGTCACCAGCATTACGGAGGGGGGATAATCCACCGCTGAAAAACTTTGTTGGTGTTCGGTCGAAGCAGGAATCGAACCCACGACCTTGTGTATGCAAGGCAGGCATGCTAACCATTGCACCGCGGTGGCTCCCAAATATAGGAAATGGTAAACTTTATTTAGGTAAATGCTTTATTTCCCCAGTGTATCATATACGACCATCGAAAACCCACGAAACGAAAAGAATTGATAGTCTCTTGTTTTTTTTTTTTTTTTTTTTTTTTTTTTCAACATTTAAAAGGTTTTTGGTTGGCTTTCAAACTCGAATGGTTGCTGTGGCTTTTATTCATTTGATTTAAAACTTTTTAGTAGTAGGAGTTTTTATTCGCAACGGCTACTGTTACGATTGCGCCGTAGCATTGTTGGGTTTTTATATTGCAACCCCAAACAAAAAACAGAAAGAGAGAAAAATTATTGGCTGCTACTGCTTGATTTAACAGGCGATCTCTGATCACGCTGGCATTTTTCAATGTCTGAGATTATGTCTGCTTTGCAAAGTTTTTTTTTCGCCCCGAAATATCTCCCAGTCTGGTAGTCTGTCCGTCCATCTGATTGTCTGAGACAAACTGTAAAAATATTCGTGTTTATCATTGGCTATTTTAGGTGGGCATCTGAATGAAAAAAAAACTCTACTTAGTTTTTTGTGATTGGATAATCGGGCTTTTTTATGGTATTTTTCGAGCATAATAAACTAATGAATCATGCTATGGTATGTATGTTTAGGGATTTTTAACATTTGGGGTTTTTGGAGATTGGAGTTGTGTTTTTTTCGCACTCCATACATAGGAGGGGAATTTAATGTGGCCAAAATAAATTTGAAATTTTGAAGGATTTGGTAGCTAAAAATGATTTGATAATTGTTTGAAGAATCAACGATTGTATATTAAGAGATAATAAAAAATGGATACATATTTCCCATACATTATGGTAGTCTTTAATACAAAAATGATCTTTGTGTTTTGTGTGTGTGTTTTTTTTTTTTTTTGGTTTGCATAAAAAGTTTAGTTCCCAAGTGAATTTAAAGGTTTTTTTTTGTATCGATTTGAGATATATTTAAGGAATGCTAAGAAATAATCTTAACGGATCCTGAAAGGTTTTCTGAGTTTTTATACTCAAATAAAGTATAACTCGTGACTTCTTTAAATGAATTTAAATGAATTTTGTAGCGGTTTGTGTTAAATCACTACGTAGTGATAACGAAATAGGTTCAAGTTTGAAGATTAGCAAAACATTCTGAAACAGGCATATAAACGTTAGATATATCATTAGGAAATTATTCATTCAACAGTATGGTAGAATGTATTTCTCACGATAGTCAACGAAATTATAAGATACAGAGAGAACATTTTATTTTACTGAAAAGATCGGTTTGTGCTACATGCAAAGAAATTGACCAAAATTTTAATAAGTTCACGAATCATCACTATCAGATCTCATCTATCATAACAAATTATTCAAGTATTTAATCTAAGTTTTCAATTTGATAATAAGCCATCGTTACAGCTATAGGTAGTGATACCTAAACTTTGAAATCAATAAGGATTAATTTGAAATCAATAAGGACTAATTTTTGCATGGTAGCATATATTGAAAAAGTCAAATCTGGGGACCTTTTTATATATGAACCTCCATATAAATATGGGCCAATATCGAGTAATTTTAATTTTAATTTTTGAACGGTTATTAGATTGTGTAAGCTGACATCACATAGAAATTTTCAACCGTATCAGATTAGCTATGCTGCCCCACAAGTCAAATCTGTGGTTTAGTTTGTATGGGGCATATATAATTATGGAGGGATAGCATATACTAATACCACGTACCAAATTTCAACCGAAACGTATGAAATTTGAAGTAAGAAGTCTAATCTAGAAAGAAGACTATTCAGTCCATTGTGATACCACATTGGTGAACTTCTCTCTTATCACTGAGTGCTGCCCGATTCCATGTTAAGCTCAATGACAAGGGACCTCCTTGCACCACAGTGGTTAGTTCAATGACATATTTTAGTAAGTTTCTAACTCATCTGTTTTGCGGTTCCATGATACGTTCCTCTGAGAAAGGCAGTCTATGTTCGTTGTGAAGTTGAGGAATTAGATTGACTGTCATTCAGTCTGATAAACTTGTTGGAGCATTATATCTCAATTTTGGTTTTTATTTATTTATTTATTACTTAATTTATTATAATTACAAATAATAAACATATTTATACTAAACTTATTTATTTATATTATTATTTTAGTTCATGGAATTATTTTTATTTTGTAATTTTAGCGTACATTAGTTAAATGAACTAAAAAACTGAAAAAATTATACACAAAGATTTACTAAATTCGTACTTCTCACAAAATATTTCATTATTTCTTTAAATTTCTAAATTTTACTACAAATGCGTCCATCGAGAACTTAGTATGGCACTAAACACATTCTTGCAATTTTGAACTATAATTTTTTCCTTCAAGTTACAAAATTTTCTTTTACAAGTAACAAACAAGTATATACGGCCGTAAGTTCGGCCAGGCCGAATCTTATGTACCCTCCACCATGTATTGCGTAGACACTTCTACGAAAGACTGTCATCAACAATCTAATTAATTGGGTTGTGGTATCTTAAAACTTCTTAACATCGTTTTCTAAATTGTTAGTTAGTCCATACGTTTTATATATTAGACAAAAAAGGTATGTGTAGGTAAGTCTAGAAATAATTACGAATCGATATGGACTTTTGCACGGTACGTAGAGACCCAGAATTGAAATATGGGGGTCGCTTATATACAATTATGATTGTTATATACAATTATGAACCTGATATGGACCAATTTTTGTGTAATTGGGGATCGATTTATCTGAGGGCTATATATAACTATAGACCGATATGGACCTAGTTAGGCATGGTTGTTAACGGCCATATACTAGCAAAATGTACCAAATTTCAACTGACTCGGATGAAATTTGCTCCTCCAAGTGGCTCCAAAACCAAATCTCGGGATCGGCTGGGGCGATGGGGGCTATATATGATTATGGACTAATATGGACCACTTTTGGCCTGGTTGTGAAATATCATATACTACCACCACGTACCAAATTTCAACCAGATCGGATGAATTTTGCTTCTCCAAAAGGCACCGGAGGTCAAATCTGGGGATCGGTTTATATGGGGGCTATATATAATTATGGACCGATTTCGACCAATTTGTGCACGGTTGTTAAAGACCATATACTAACACCATGTACCAAATTTCAGCCAGATCGGATGAAATTTGCTTCTCTAAGAGGCTCCGAAAGCCAAATCGGGGGATCGGTTTATATGGGGGCTACACTGAAAAAAATATTGTCGTGAGGTCAAAGATTTCATGTCTTTAAAATACGAATACAAATTTTGCTTAGCATAGAAGACGCATTTCTCTAAAATAAACTTATTTTCCTTGTCCAAAAGTCGATAAACTTTTCAATGATGTCGTATTGTCCTTGTAATTAAGTGATTTGACTTAAAAATGTGTATCTTAACATGAAAGAAAAAATTTAAGGTCAACTTGACTTTAATAATTCAGAAAAATTCTTTAAATTTAATGAAATTGTCTTAAATTTGTTATCTTTTTGCATCTTGACTACAAAGCAAAAAATCGTTCAAATATAGGACATGTTTTTCAAAACTTTATTTTAAAGAAGTTTTTTTTCAAACATAGCATAATTTCTACTGGAAGTCGAGTCCTAATTTGGAAAATAAAGTTGCCGTTAACTCGTGTTTAAAGGACTTTGATAGCATATGAAGAAAAAAAGCTGAGAAAGCGAAAAATTAAAATTTGCTTCCTAGAAGCAAGTACACAAAACCTAAATTTAAAAGAGAATTGTGTTTTAAAAGTATTCTTACTTGTATTCTCCGCTTCTTTGGCTCGAAATCAATACCAAATTTTTTAAAGTAAAGACAAAATCTTTGGAACCGAGTATGCTTTTTTTCAGTGTATATATAATTATGGACCGATGTGGACCAAATAAATAATTTTATATTTTTTTTTATGATTTTTAATGCTGTCTAATGCTTGTCTGAAACGTTTGACCTCAAATATTAAAAAAAAATAGCAAACTTAGATTTTTTTGGACAAAATTGTGTAGTTAAAATAAAGAACATTTTTGGAAGTGTTTTTAAAGTTTTGCCTTTGGAACAACTTCCAATTTTGTTTTTTGCTGGGATTTTAAAGGGCCCAGATTTAAGTTTGGATAGTGTTCTTTATTTGCCCCATTTTATAGCAATTAATAGCAAAATCCTTAACAGAGAGTGAAAATCTTCCGATCCATGTAAATTTTTATTTTTAGTGTAAGGAGATGAGAGTGATGATTTTGGTATAGGTTCCTGGCAAAAAGAATAACATTAAGGATGTATTCAAGACACAAACATGTTTAAAACTTGATTATGGCAAATTTGATACAGGAAAGCAAATTTGAATTTTTTCTATTATTTTCTCATAAAGCGTTTCAAAGTACATCATAAAGGGGTTAACCAAACTCGACTTAAAGGGTGATACGGTCAAAATTTGGTCAAGGGAAAACGCGTGTAAATCGGTTAAATCGTTTATTTAAAAAATCAAATTAAATTTCCTTTTCAAGTTCAATTAGTATAAAATTCAGGAAAATTATTCAGTTAGGCTTTCGCTTTTCCAAATCCGAGTTGCCGGGCCTCACGCTTGACACCTGCCATCAGATTTTGTACAGCCACCTTGTCCACCTTCTTCGCCACAGAAGGCCAATTTGCCTTGAACTGCTGCACGTCCTTAGCAGTTTTTTTGGTCTTCTTTAGGTTCCGCTTGACAATAGCCCAGTATTTCTCAATTGGACGGAGCTCTGGCGTGTTGGGAGGGTTTTTGTCCTTGGGAACCACCTGCACGTTGTTGGCGGCGTACCACTCCATGGCCTTTTTACCGTAATGGCAAGATGCCAAATCCGGCCAAAACAGTACGGAACAACCGTGTTTCTTCAGGAAAGGCAGCAGACGTTTATTCAAACACTCTTTCACGTAAATGTCTTGGTTGACAGTCCCGGAACCTCTGAAAATGCTGCTTTTCAAGCCACAGGTACAGATGGCTTGCCAAACCAGACATTTCTTTGCGAACTTTGACAGTTTTATGTGTTTGAAAATATCTGCTACCTTTCCCCTTCCTTTTGCCGTATAAAACTCCTGTCCCGGAAGCTGCTTGTAGTCGGCTTTGACGTAGGTTTCGTCGTCCATTACCACGCAGTCAAACTTCGTCAGCATCGTCGTGTACAGCCTCCGGGATCGCGCTTTGGCCGTCGTATTTTGTTTATCATCGCGATTTGGAGTCACTACCTTCTTATAAGTCGATAGTCCGGCTCGTTTTTTGGCTCGATGCACGGTTGTAGACGATACACCCAGCTTATTTGCGGCATCTTGGAGAGAGAGGTTAGGGTTTCGCTTTAAACTACCGGCAACTCTCTTTGTCGTCTCAGCGGCTTCCGGTTTTCGATTTCCCCCTGATCCAGACTTCCTGGCTGTCGACAGACGTTCCCCAAACACTTTACTTACATTTGTAACGCTTGATTTGGCAACTTTTCGCGATTTTGCCAGCTTTGCGTGCGAGTAGCTCGGATTTTCGCGATGCGCGAGCAAAATTTTGATACGCTGCTCTTCTTGCTTGGACGGCATTTTGACAACTGAAGAGTGAATTCCAAAATCAAAATAGGAGCAACATTCTACACACACACACCTTCAAAATGAGGGGTGTTCAGGTTTTTTAAATGCAAAATAGAAAGAAATACGTCAAGTTTATATTGACCAAATTTTGACCGTATCACCCTTTAAAGCCTTTAAAGACAACTCATATTTGTGAACAAGTTTCAGCTTTATTGGTAACTTACAAAAAATCATCGGTGTCGTTGTGAGAGTATTCTTAATGCTATATAGTTCAAAGGTAAATACCAAACCAAATTAGGGAATATTTAAATGCTCAAATCATATTTCTTTAGTATCGGATCCCAGAATTCATAAACAGATATCAAAGGTGTAGCGATAAATGCTCTCTGTTCATCGTCTAAATTATAAAAAATACTAATATTTGTAACCATACATACAAATGTTAGTTTACAGCGTGGTATGTTCCCTGGATTCTGTCCTTTCAACACCACACTAAAATATTTAATTATATAATTTAATATAAAAATTCTTCTTGGCACATTAATTTGCGAGTATCCAAGTCAGTGAATGGGCATTCTTTGCTCCAAAGAGAATAATTAAATGCGTAATGCGAGGACCAACAGCCATGGCAGTAAACGCTTTCTTTTTTTTTACAAAAACCTCAAAAGTCCATATTAATAATATTTATCAGCTCAATTTATTGCCTTAATTCACATTTCATCAGCTCTCATAACCAAGCAAATCGCTTACAATATCAACCAATCAGCCAAACAATGGACCAATTGCTTATGTTAAAGCTCTTCAACATCCCTCAGAGAGACTAAAGCCAAAAGCGGACCAAAACCACTATACTGTTTGGTCATCAATAATCAATTCTTGAAGGAAGGATGACCATCACGGAAGCTAAAGAACAAAATAAGTATGTGTATAACCAACTTGTATAAAATATGTGTTACATACTTCTATCTACAAAATTTAGCTGTCGCAGAAAATTATTTCGTAGAGAGGATACACAACGATACACAGTGAAAAGTGGAAGGAAAAAAATGTATTAAATTAATTGCATATGCATTACTTAAATATAAATAAAATATCTTTCTAAATCAAAATTAAATGTATTTTTCTTTCATATTTCTATTGAGTATTCGTTCATTAAAAAGTGTCAGTCGCAGTTAGTAAAACAGCTACAGATTCTCTTAAAGCAATGCTGATTCTATTACCCGTATATATACCAAAATAAAGAAAATCCCATAAAAACTCATGATTGTTTAGTCTTCGAAGAAAACGGCACAAATTGGAAAACTTACAATGGGATATACAGGGTGAATGATATGCATTGCAACCAACTTCTGCTTGCTATAATTTCTAAACCGCTCGTCTGACAGTTGACAGCAGCAAGTGACACTTCATTTTATTGTTTATAAGCTTCCAAAACGTTTTGATCTATTGTATTGAGAAATAAAGTAATTTTTAAAGATTTAATTTGTAATAATTTAATAAAGAATTTTTTTTATATTTGGCTGAAAATCACAGGGATCTATCGTTAGAGCCCTCCAGCCTTAAATGTGAATAAATCATCTGTTACTCGAACTATTGCTCGTGATACTGACAGTGTTGCATCGTGTCCAAAAAGTTTACGCAAAAAAGGTATTAACATCAGAAATGCACGAAAGCGCCCAATTACCCAAATTGAGCAGTTGGTGAACGAACAAAATTATCGGAAAATATACACACCCTCAAAAAATATCACTTCTGTAACATATACCCCAAACACATTTTGCTTCAAGCATATATATTTTCCAGATTGGTACAAACAAAATATTGTTTGTATTGTTCAAACATATTATGTTTCACCTTAGGGCATACACTGGTAGTAAACAATTTTAATGAAATTTTCTTTGTGTGGATATCTTTTTAAGGCGCCAATTGGTTACTTCCATTAATTTACTTGCAGCATATTCTCTAGGTCTCTCTTTTTAAACATATATATGTTTATAGACTATTTCTAAAGTAATATATGTTTGCATCTAAGCATATTATAATGCAAACATTTTATGTCCTAAACATAATATATTCTAACATATATGTCCCAAACATGTTATGTTAGTTTATGAACATTATATGCTTGCACTTAAAAATATTGTGTTAAAAAATTTGAGTTCCAAACATATAATTTTTACACCCAAACATATGAAAAACAGTCTTTTTGGACTGTGCACCCTCAACTGGTCACCATCGACCGTGATGGAGTCAAAATAAATGCCGAATGTTATCGGGAAAATATCGTAAAGGCAGTATGGAAACTGTGGAAATTCCAAAAGGACTCAGCACCATCGCACTTAGGTTAGGTTAGGTTAGGTGGCAACCCGATGTATCAGGCTCACTTCGACTATTCAGTCCATTGTGATACCACATTGGTGAACTTCTCTCTTATCACTGAGTGCTGCCCGATTCCATGTTCAGCTCAATGACAAGGGACCTCCTTTTTATAGCCGAGTCCGAACGACGTTCCACATTGCAGTGAAACCACTTAGAGAAGCTTTGAAACCCTCAGAAATGTCACCAGCATTACTGAGGTGGGATAATCCACCGCTGAAAAACTTTTTGGTGTTCAGTCGAAGCAGGAATCGAAACCACGACCTTGTGTATGCAAGGCGGGCATGCTTACCATTGCACCACGGTGGCTCCCACCATCGCACTACCATGCAGAGAAGGAATACGATCACCCTAAACATTGGAACATTTTTGTCGCAACCATGCGTGTCACACATCAACCAAGGATGACTTAAAAATTGAGGATGACAATGGTAAAAAAATATCAATCCAGTGGACTTTTGCGCCTGGGACATTTTGGAGACTAAAGTTAGAACTAAACAAGTATATACGGCCGCAAGTTCGGCCAGGCCGAATCTTATGTACCCACCACCATGGATTGCGTAGAAACTTCTACGAAAGACTGTCATCCACAATCGAATTACTTGGGTTGTGGTATCTTAAAACTTCTTATTCCTGCATGGTTGTTGGATACCATATACTAACATCACGTACCAAATTTCAACCGAATGGGAAGAATTTTGCTCTTCCAAGGGGCTCTGGAGGTCAAATCTGGGGATCGGTTTATATGGGGCCTATATAATTATGGACCGATATCGACCAATTTTTGCATGGGAGTTTGAGGCCATATATTAACACCACGTACCAAATTTCAACTAAATCAGATGAATTTTGGTCTTCCAAGAGGTTCCGGAGGTCAAATCTGGTGATCGGTTTATATGGGAGCTATATATAATTATGAACCGATATGGACCAATTTTTGCATGGTTGTTAGAGACCATATACTAACATCACGTACCAAATTTCAGCCGGATCGGATGAAATTTGCTTCTCTTAGAGGCCTCGCAAGCCAAAACGGGGGATCGGTTTATATGGGGGCTATATATAATTATGGACCGATGTGGACCAATTTTCGCATGGTTGTTCGAGACCATATACTAACACCATGTACCAAATTTCAGCCGGATCGGATGAAATTTGCTTCTCTTAGGGGCCTCGCAAGCCAAATCGGGGGATCGGTTTATATGGGGGCTATATATAATTATGGACCGATGTGGACCAATTTTTGCATGGTTGTTAGAGACCATATACTAACACCATGTACCAAATTTCAGCCGGATCGGATGAAATATGCTTCTCTTAGAGGCTCCACAAGCCAAATCTGGGGATCGGTTTATATGGGGGCTATATATAATTATGGACCGATGTGGACCAATTTTTGCATGGTTGTTAGAGACCATATACTAACACCATGTACCAAATTTCAGCCGGATCGGATGAAATTTGCTTCTCTTAGAGGCCTCGCAAGCCAAAACGGGGGATCGGTTTATATGGGGGCTATATATAATTATGGACCGATGTGGACCAATTTTTGCATGGTTGTTCGAGACCATATACTAACACCATGTACCAAATTTCAGCCGGATCGGATGAAATTTGCTTCTCTTAGGGGCCTCGCAAGCCAAATCGGGGGATATGTTTATATGGGGGCTATATATAATTATGGACCGATGTGGACCAATTTTTGCATGGTTGTTGTAGACCATATACTGACTCCATGTACCAAATTTCAGCCGGATCGGATGAAATTTGCTTCTCTTAAGGGCCTCGCAAACCAAACCGGGGGATCGGTTTATATGGGGGCTATATATAATTATGGACCGATGTGGACCAATTTTTGCATGGTTGTTAGAGACCATATACTAACACCATGTACCAAATTTCAGCCGGATCGGATGAAATTTGCTTCTCTTAGGGGCCTCGCAAGCCAAATCGGGGGATCGGTTTATATGGGGGCTATATATAATTATGGACCGATGTGGACCAATTTTTGCATGGTTGTTAGAGACCATATACTAACACCATGTACCAAATTTCAGCCGGATCGGATGAAATATGCTTCTCTTAGAGGCTCCACAAGCCAAATCTGGGGATCGGTTTATATGGGGGCTATATATAATTAAGGACCGATGTGGACCAATTTTTGCATGGTTGTTAGAGACCATATACCAACACCATATACCAAATTTCAGCCAGATCGGATGAAATATGCTTCTGTTAGAGGCTCCACAAGCCAAATCTGAGGGTCCCTTTATATGGGGGCTATACGTAAAAGTGGACCGATATGGCCCATTTTCAATACCATCCGACCTACATCGATAACAACTACTTGTGCCAAGTTTCAAGTCGATAGCTTGTTTCGTTCGGAAGTTAGCGTGATTTCAACAGACGGACGGACGGACGGACGGACGGACATGCTCAGATCGACTCAGAATTTCACCACGACCCAGAATATATATACTTTATGGGGTCTTAGAGCAATATTTCGATGTGTTACAAACGGAATGACAAAGTTAATATACCCCCATCCTATGATGGAGGGTATAAAAAGACCTAAGAGTCGACCATCTGAATATGGGCCAAAATACCGTAAAGCCACACGCAAAATATAATTCGTTCCTCCCAAACGTAATTTGTTTTACGCTGTAAGGAAGTTTGTTTGGAAGAACAGTATATACAATTTGTGGAAAACGTTGATTCTTTTGCAGGATGTGAAAAAAATTTCATAGAGACTAACTCAATTTTTTTTTTTTTTAATTTTCTGGCTTATTGCATCTTCCGTCACATCTGTTTAACTTCCAAAAATTTTACCCGGACGGAGAATCGAACCGCGGACTGTACAATTTGTAAACCACTGGGCTACATAGCTGTTATTCTCTTCAACAGACAAGTATCGTTATAGTCATCAACGCACAAACAACATATACATTCAAACAGTTCTATTTATATAGCATAGTTTTGGGCGTCCACGTGCCGATGTAAAGAAACTTTATTTAACAGAAATTTATGCTTTAGCAACTTCCTTAAAAACACATCGTAATATATTTTACATATTTTACAAAAATGTTCGCAGGTGTCATAAAAATGTTCGGCATTATATACTACTATATCAATTTTTTGCTATTAAACCTAAAAAGACTTAAATTCAAAAAAGAGTATTTTTGCGTGGACTTTCATGCAGTGTATGATGGTTTTTTGAGCCATCGTTCCTGCCAAATTTGAACAAATCTAAACTGATTGTAAAATTTGATTTATATATATATTTTTTTGTTGTTGACGCAACAGACTTAAATGACGGCGTTTACTTGTAGATGCACAAACTTGTATAACCCAGTGCATATTCGAATACGATCCCAAAATAATTTTCCAAACAGTCTCAAAAGTACGAAATTTTTTCGTGTAGTGTATTCATACGTTAATAATGAGCCTCCTCTCAACCGCATTGAAAGAGACAACCGGGATATTCTTCCTACACCGATATCAGGAGACCGAACACAAAGCTCAATGCCAGAGTAGAACATAAAGATAAATGAAGCCCAGGAAGCAAACTTCAATACCGAATAAAAAAACAAAAACAATGTGCGTTGTAATAAAACCTTGCTTAAGCTTGCAGCAATATTTTGTAATTATGTTCTCAAAAGGTGTTATATGAGATATTTATGGATGCTGCCTATGGTAGGGTGTTTAACCATAATTGATTTTGTGGCTATGGACTGTGGGAGCCTTTGAAAGCTAACTTCAGTCGGGCAATGGGGGGTTCTTGTCCATTTCACACAAAACAGTCTTAACAGAAAATTATTTTAGACTCCCTTTCTTATAAATCATACCGGGCTATGGGATCAAAACTAAATCAAAAATCAAAATGGATACTGAATAGATAAAAGGATTTGTATTCCCCTCCATACAATGTGATCTCAGATATTATGAGATCTGCGCCTCTTGACCCTCCCGATCCTATTGTCCTGATCGCGCTCTATATCAGAACCCCATACGACTTTACCTTAGTCACACATCACCACATTTGTACGAAAACGCAAAATTTTAGATCACCAATTCATTTTAGAATATATATAAATTTATTCAAATCATTATCCTAGTGTATATCAATAATTATTTAACAACGAAATTCAAATTATTCGAGTATATTCAAATAAAAATTATTTCGACAAATAGTGATATGAAATAATTGACATTATAAACGGGGATATAAATTTTAGATAAAAAGTTTACGATTTTACATTTTCTTTGTTTGAAGATCGAATTCAGAAAAATATAAATCTAGTCATGAAAATTTAGATTTATAAGTATTAAGAAAAAATTCCGAAAATATCAAATTATAACATGACAAAACGATATATTAAACAATGGCAACTCTATGAATCTCAATTAAAATGAGAATGCAATCCGGAACTAAATAGTGAGAAAAAACTAGCCACACTTGATTCGAGATGTTTCACAAATTCCAACTTCTTAAAAATAACACAAAACTGCATTCAAAAGTTTTTTTTTTTTTATTCTTTTTGTTTACTCACCGGTCATGCAAATATTCGATGAAGGCCTTCAGGAATGTTTGATGCGGGGGAGAGGTAATTATTTTATGTTGCAACGTAGATGTTCGATGATGCGCAGGTTTGGTATGCGGTTAATGATCATTAATACGATCGATTGCCTTGCTGAGCATTTCAATGCACTTATGAATGGAGTTTTTTGATGATTTTTGTTGAGAATGAAATGTATTAGGGTGGTTCTTAAAAACTATTGCATTTCAAATGGGGCTGGTTTCACTCTTTATGAAATCGAATTGCCTTATCAAAAAAAATAATTAAATTAGTTTTTTTTTTAAAGCAAACAGGAAAATCGTGCAAAAAATTTATATATACTTAACTTAAGAAATTTTTTTATTTTTTTTTTTGAGCATAATGAATAATTTGACTTTTCATTATGGAGACATTTCTGTCATATAATTTCTGCTTCTATTACGGGTTTAAAATTTTATGATGAGGGTCTTGATTGGGGTTTTGTTGTAGATGAATTTTGTACGGCATAACTTCTTACATTATGGCAATTTATATCGAGTGCAGAAATTGGTCAAACTATGGTTGATGGGTTTTCTTTCCACAATTGCAAAAAAAATAACCTTCCCTCCTCTCTGCCTGTAGAACACCGTAGGCTTCTTGGAATTTGGCAATCAGGAGGAGGGTGAAGAGAAAAAATGTGCTTGACCACAATGAGGCAACTGCAAAATCTTTTTATATTGCTTCGCAAAATTCTTCCTTCACAACACAAAATTATGTGGCACTTGGACTGGATCTTTTGGCCTTTGGTAATATCCAATTTTCTATGGAAAAATTAAATACAAAATGTGTGAGATATTACAAATCTCAAATTTTCCGATTTTCACAGAAGTTCACAAAAATACATTGGCGTATTACCTTTTTGTAAATAAAAACACTGATTAAAGAATTTTTGTAGAGTACTGCTGCGTTGATTACACTGAAATTTTTCAATTAATTTGAACTTTTATGGATTCACGTTTATGTGATATTTTGTGTATTGATCACTTTTATTACGTCTGTACTCTATGAAGCGTTCAAAAGGAAGGAAGTTTCTGGATTTTTGATAATTATGCTTTTGACATGCTCTGAGCCGATGAGAGCGACCATTAATCGAAACATTGATTAACTTATCAATAACCATCGATTCAAGATACCATTAAGGTATTAGCAAAACAGGGTTGCCTCAAAGCATTTTAAATATTAAATGCTTAATTGAAATTTCATCAGATTAAAATTGCTTTGTCTATTACGTTAAATCTAAATCATTTCTATGATTTTTTTTTGTGCCAAAATATTAATAATTCAATGTTGTAAATGAAAATTAATATACTTGTCAATGATCGGAAATAGAAATAAATTTTTGTAAAAACAATTCAAAATTTGTGCCCACGTTTGAAAGCAATATCAAAAATTATTTTGCACCCAAAAAAAAATGGAAAATTTTGTGATTGGAAAAAATTAAGAAAACCCCATTACAAAACCAAGTAATATTATCCTTATAGGATAAAATATTAATTGGAAATAAAATCTATGGGCGAATATCTTTCGCATGGAAAGTGCCTATAGTTTTGCCGTTCATATCCTCTAAAATATAGTAGTGTTTCCCAACTTTATCTTTGATTCTAGATTTAATGAAAAGCGGGGATAATTTCGAATTGAAATGTTTTTCAGCCGAACTTTGGGCGAAATTTCGCCTGAAAACTTCTTGACCTATATCAAAACTAATTGGCCTAGCTCTTAAATTGTAGGTATGCTGGTTCCGATTGTAAGCCTCAGTTATGTGGGTTTTAAGATTGTACCTAAGAAGTTTTAAGTCATCGTCCCTTGACAAAATATTCATTGGCTCATCTAAGATTTTCAGATTTCGTAAAAGTTTATACGAGCTCCCATGTGTTATCATGTCAAAACCAAAAAGGGCATGATACGGAGAACATTTTATCGATTGATGCACAGAATTTCTAAGAGCACAACTTATCGAACTTAGATTTTCATCCCACAAGCGATGATCCTCCTTCAAAAATGACCTAATTCCCGAAATAATGGAACGGTTAACGCGTTCAGATGCGTTCGCTTGTGGAGAATATAGTGCCGTATAAGTATGAGTAATCCCAAAACTAGTTAAAAAGGCATTAAAATCGTTTGATTTGAATTGGGAACCATTGTCACTAATAATGACTTCCGGTATCCCAAAGACGTGAAAAATGTGATTCAGTAAAAATTTTTGAATAGGTTTCGTGGTGAACTTTTTCATTGGGCATAGCCAATGGAACTTGGACATATGGTCAAGAACAATGAGAATTCCTATGTTGCCGCTTCTACTTCTTGGATACGGACCAAGTAGATCGATATATAATCGTTGGAAAGGTCTTTCAGAAATTGCTTGCATGCCCATATCAGGTCTCATGATCTGATTGGTTGGTTTTGTGGTCTTGCATGTTTCACATTTTCTCAGAAATTCCCGAACGTCTCTTACCATGCCTGGCCAAAAGAAATGCCGTCTGATAAGCTCCAACGTCTTTTGTATGCCACCATGACAAGCCGTAGGAGAACTATGGAAACGATCGATAATTGGAAGCCTTAAATTAATCGGAATCCAAAGTTTCCAAGAGTTTTCCTCTTGTATTTCATCGCCAGTGTAGTGTTCGGCCCTAATATAGACATATTTGTCTATGATTCGAATGTCTGGGTATTTGGATTCATTTTGCCGAATTTTGCGTTTCAAATCGACGTAGTCATCATCAGAAAAATAAGGTGAATCGAGATCTATCTCGGGATCAGAAGTGTTTATAGCCGATACCTCGCTGTGCATTCGGGAAAGGGCGTCCGGTACTATGTTGTCTTTCCCTTTTCTGTGGCTAAAGGTAAACTTGTACCCCTGGAGCTTGAAGACCCAACGAGCAAGTCTGCCCGTGAGATCTTGTTGTTTCATCAGCCACAGTAAACTGGAGTGATCGGTTACGATCTCAAACTCCTGTAATTCAACATAGCACCGGAATTTTTTAATTGCCTCTACAGCCGCGAGACACTCCCGTTCCGTTACGCTGTAATTCCGCTGTGCGGAATTCAGCTTTTTAGACATGAATGCGATTGGTTTCTCGTCGCCGTTTTTATCCAACTGCACTAGTACTGCACCAATTCCAGAATCACTCGCATCGCAATGAATGAAAAATTTCTTTGTAAAATCTGGATTGGTCAGTACTGGGGCTGTTGTCAAAAGTGTTTTTATTTCATTAAATGCACTATCAGCCTCGGGTGTCCAAACAAATTTCTTTTTGGAGGATAGTAATTCTGTGATCGGAAATGCTTTGGAGGAATAGTTTTCAATAAAACGACGGTACCATCCTGATAACCCGAGGAAACCGCGTACCTGTTTTACATTTTTGGGCACTGGCCACGAAATAATAGAATTAATTTTGTCGGGATCTGTTCTCAAGCCACCATTACCGATCACAAAACCCAAATATTTCACTTCCGTGACACAAAAGTTACTTTTAGAGACATTTATAGTCAAGTTCGCACGCCTAAATTGCTCCGAAATTCTGACTAAAATTGCTAAATGCGTCTGAAAATCTTCAGAGACAACGATTAGGTCATCTAGGTAGCCAAATACACAATATCTTAAGTCAGGAGGTATTAATTCGTCCATTAAACGGCACATAGTTTGTGGGGCATTACATAGCCCGAAAGGCATGACCACAAACTGATAAAGGGGCCGTCCCGGAACTGTAAATGCCGTTAATGGTTTGGCTTGATCGGCTAGGCCGATCTGCCAAAACGCATCTTTCAAATCAACTTTTGAAATTATATTAGCTTTTGGTAATCGCGCGAAAATCCCTTCTATGCTTGGCAGCGGGTATGCGTCCTTCTTAGTGACTGCATTTAATTTCCTGGCGTCTAGGCACAAGCGGACTTTATTTGGTTTTACAACCAATCTCATGGGAGAACTCCATGAAGAGGTGGAAGGTTCAATAACTCCCAATGCCAACATTCTATCGATCTCTTTGTACATCAGTCCCTCCACCGCTGGAGAAACTGGATAAAACCGCTGTTTGACGGGCTTAGCATCGCCTACGTCAATATCATGCTTAATTAAGCCGGTTTTCCCTAACCCTTGTTTTTCAAAATTTGGAAATAATTCTTTTACAGCTTCGAGCTGTTGAAGTTGGACTGGAGTAAGCAGGTATGAACGGAATTTTGAATCAATAGATTCTTTATTTTCAGTACAATCAGACGACATTTCGGACTTTGAAGCGGACAAAGTAGACAAGACCTTGGACAATTTTGCGCTCTCGGACGGACTGGACATTATAACTGATTCGAAAATATCAGGGGCAAGGTTAAATTTCTTCCAGAAATCTAAACCAAGTATAAGCCGTTGATTTAAAGATGGTACTACTAAAATACGAAGTTCTCTCACTTGACTTTTAAACGAAACGTTTACATCTAGATATCCTAAAACTCTTTGACGATTTCCATCAGCAGTTTGGACTGAAGCTCTAAATTCGTGGAATTCACTAAAACGAGAAAAATTCTCCCGAGCCAATTCTGAACCTATACAGGATACATTTGCACCTGTATCTAATAGACCATGCTCAATAAATTCCAAAAATGAAACTTTAGCATACAATCTCCGATCCTGTGGATCATTAAAGATGCTAGATATAATATATTTGGACGACATTCGTCTTTGTTTATAGTATCGACGAAGTCGAAGTGTAGATCTTTTTGGCTTACGAGCAGGCTGTGTAGAAATTGATGCGGCTCCAAAAATAAGCTCCTTCCTTTTCATATAATCTGACCACCGTTCATGATATGGTCTTATAGGTCGTAAATCATGGTGTTGTTGTTCTTTACATTCAGTCCCAGATTTTTTCAAAATAGTAATATGACGATTAGAAACATCCTGAATGTGAGATTCGGATGGGTTGCCATCTATATCGTCATTGACCAAATCTAGTTTTTTGATAAATTTGTCGGATTTAAATTCTTAGGGACAAAAAGTTTTCTATTGTTGCACTTGAGACAGTTCGGTTTGTAGGTGTCTTTAGCACCGCAACCGTAACAAAATACAGACCTGTCTTTTAGGCAGTCCTCCCAGAAATGTCCTGACTCTTGACAGTTCCAGCATTTGTATGATATAGACGGAAGTGCTACGGCTTCAACTGCTAAACTACTTTCCGACTCTTGCTCCTCACTTGGGTCATTCAAGAATTCGATTTCCGCCACATTTCGGCGAGGATGTTGAAAATTAGACATTTTATTAGCCAGTTGTCGACGACAGGTTTCGTCATTTAATAAATTCTCCCGCATCTGAATTAATTTGCGAAGATGTGCAATCGAAAATATCGGGACATATAGTAACTCATGCCTGATTTCAGGACGTAAATTCCTCTTGACAATTTCGATCAATTCCATTTCAGGAATAGGAGTACTCAACCGATCTAAAATAGCAGAAATGGAATCATAATAAGTTTCAAAATTTTCTCCAAGCCTTTGCTTTCTGCTTCGAAGTTCTTCGCGTATATCTGCATCGGACTTGAAATCTTTGTACTGGTATCGAATGGCTGCGCAAAAATCTTCCCACACTATAGATGGGACTTGCTTTCGATAACGCCAGAACCATTCCCTAGCTTTACCGGTTAAAAGTATATTTAAATGTTTACAGATGATAGAGTAATCCTCATCAAAATTGTCAACAGTCAGTAACCTAACACGGTACAAAAATTCCTCTACATCGAGACCTTGTGCCGATCCATCAAACTGAAGATTCCAGTTTTTTATAATGGAAGCGATTCGATCAGTTCCAAGAGAAAAATGACTCACTGGAGAAAAATTTCTTATATTCGATGGAAGCTCATTATTAACCCGTGGAATACCATGAAGATTAAATTGTTGAGTTCGATTATCAATCATCGGGTTTGTTGTCGAATTCTGATTAACAGAATTTGAAATTGGATTTTGGTTAATCGGATTGGGAACCACTGGTCTTGAAACTGGATTCGAGTAACCCTGTGGTAATTGATTAGAAACTATGTTCAAATTTTGTAAAATTCTAGTTACACTAGCTTCAATCAAATGATTCAACCTGGCATAATCTATCATATTGTTAATAATACCAGACCGTTGTGGAGTCTGTTGACCGTCATTTGAATTTCGGTGTAAATTAGGATTAGGAGTGGCAGTTTCATCTCCCTGACCTGTAAGAATATCTGATATATCTGGTAACAACGAATGACTAGTGTCATTAAATAAATTTCGACTTGTACTTCTTGTGTTGTAGTGCTTCGCAAGTGCACCACGACCTTTTCCACGATTTTGAGATACCTTTGGCTTTGTAATTGGTTGAGACAAATTTGTCTGGTCCCCCAAATCGTCTTGAGTGGGTTTTGGATTTTGAATGCGAGCATTCAGAGATCGGAAATCGGATAATTCACAAGGACGTTTACATATAGGACATTCATTTGAATTTGATAAATGTTTTTCCATGCAATTCCTGTGGAAAGCATGGTTGCATTGTTGTATATATACACAATCGTGAGATTCGAGCAATGGCTCATTACAAATCGAACAATTTGAAATTGGATCATTGCCTCCCGATGCGGTTGGCTGTGGAGATCTCATCAGTGACATTTCCTTGCATTAAATGTTATACTTGATAGACAGAAAATTATTATTACCAGGTATAATATGATTTTATATTTCTTTTTTCGGATAAGAACAAAAGACAATATATGCGAAATATCAAATTTATATTCAGGTTATGCGTTTTCGTTCATAGTGGTTGTGGACTAAGGATTTTTTTAAAATATTAAATTAAATTGAATGGAGAGTGGAAACTATCTTGTCGGGGAATGTGCATGCAAAATAATTCAGTGAAAACAGAAATTAAATCGAGCAAACCGAAAACAATAATTTGCCTATATTTTGATTACAATCACCGGACATTTACTCGCAAGCAGCATGAAAATGTATTCCTAATAATTGTAATTTTCCGATAACTAAGCTCAAAAAAATACTAATTTCATTAAATATTTCACTAACACAGGTAAATGAAATGAAGTGTTCATTAGGTACAAAAATAAAATTCTATAAATGATAAATCCCTTCCAGGAACTACACGGTCAATCTGCTCGAACTGGAGGTCCTCAAGCGGTTGAATATCCTGATAAGTTCTGAAAGCTATTCTCAATATAGACTTTCAATTTGAACTTAATATACACATCATTTCCATTAATTTTAAATAAAGCATTTGGGGCGCAAAAAAAAATACATAAAAATATGTACCCATCAGGCCCCACGTTGGGCGCCATTTCTGTAATAAAACCTTGCTTAAGCTTGCAGCAATATTTTGTAATTATGTTCTCAAAAGGTGTTATATGAGATATTTATGGATGCTGCCTATGGTAGGGTGTTTAACCATAATTGATTTTGTGGCTATGGACTGTGGGAGCCTTTGAAAGCTAACTTCAGTCGGGCAATGGGGGGTTCTTGTCCATTTCACACAAAACAGTCTTAACAGAAAATTATTTTAGACTCCCTTTCTTATAAATCATACCGGGCTATGGGATCAAAACTAAATCAAAAATCAAAATGGATACTGAATAGATAAAAGGATTTGTATTCCCCTCCATACAATGTGATCTCAGATATTATGAGATCTGCGCCTCTTGACCCTCCCGATCCTATTGTCCTGATCGCGCTCTATATCAGAACCCCATACGACTTTACCTTAGTCACACATCACCACATTTGTACGAAAACGCAAAATTTTAGATCACCAATTCATTTTAGAATATATATAAATTTATTCAAATCATTATCCTAGTGTATATCAATAATTATTTAACAACGAAATTCAAATTATTCGAGTATATTCAAATAAAAATTATTTCGACAAATAGTGATATGAAATAATTGAC